>NW_028234420.1:29514957-29517951 GCF_977035675.1 Penaeus japonicus
GTTATCTTAAGTTATCATTATCAATGTCACTACTATTATTTTTCTCATTAGCATTGCTATCATTATAGTTATCATGATTATTATTGGTACTAGTATTAGCATTAGGGTCATTATCATTATCGTTACTATCATTATTACCCCTATTATCATTATCATTACCATAATATCAATATCATTGATATAACCGTTACTCTTAAGATTATATTTCTATTACCATCTCCATCTTCAGTAACATCATTAATGTTATCATGATTAATTGGATTGCATCATTGTTATCATCTTCACTTTAATCTGATTATCAACATAGACTCAATCCCACGACATTTATCAATGGAAATCCTGAAGCCTACTGAAGAGGAATCATCGCACACCTGGCAACAACTGAAGCCACACACACGTGATCTTGCCGTACTATGACGTCACACGCAAA
Source organism: Penaeus japonicus (assembly GCF_977035675.1). NCBI lineage: Eukaryota > Metazoa > Arthropoda > Malacostraca > Decapoda > Penaeidae > Penaeus > Penaeus japonicus. Next base: position 29,515,388 of record NW_028234420.1, read on the forward strand.
GCCTTCTGGGAAACTTTCATTCATTGGCTCCGCGCGGTCAGTGCTCCTTGGATGGGGGGAGGGGAGGAGGGACGGGCGGGGGGGATGGGGTCTCGTCAAAGCGTGAGTGTGTGTGTGCGTGTGTGTGTGTATGTGTGTACTTAGAACGGATGTTACGTACTTGATCTTATTTTCTTTAATTACTGGAGACGCTTTAATGAATTAGAGAGAACGGGGTTATTTCGTGTTCCAGAGAGACTTGGGTATTTGGGCATGCAAGTATGAAATATGAGACGTTTTCGTATATAAAAACAGGGATATTAGCTTATCATTATAAAATAAAGCAACGAAAATATATCTAGATAAACAAAGAAAGAATATATTCATATAAAAAAGCCGGGTAATTCCTGTCAATAACCTAAGGGGTATATTATTATAAAAAGACAGATGACAAGCACATTGTTTAGCACTGTAAGGAGGTAGTTTAAAAAAAGTTGTTACAGACAAATAAAGCAAATAAAACAACTCCATTCGATTCTTTTAAATATTGAGTCACTATTCAAATAGGTAAGTATTTTTCCAGCTTATCGGGTCAAATAGTTGTCTATGTTTAATTCCATAGTCAGAGGGGCGAAGCAATTACATATCTGTATTTGGTGTATGAATATATATATATATATATAAATATAATATATATATTATATATATATATAATATATATATTAATATATATATATATATATATGTACAAACCACACACACACAAACATTGTATATATTATATATATATATATTATATATATAAATATATATATATGAATATATATATATATATATATACACCCACAACACACAAAAAACACACACACACACACACACAAAAACACACACACCCTGCACACATGTATTTTATATTAATATATATATATATATATTATATATATCAAAACTTAATATATATATAAAATATTATATATATATTATTATGATGTGTGTGTGTGTGTGTGTGTGTGTGTGTGTGTGTGTGTGTGTCTATATATATATGTTTCATATACAAACACATATACAAATATATATATACAACTATTTGTGTATGTTTCTGTGAATACGTACATATATCGGATGTGCACATATGATATCCATGTATCTCCCATCCCTTTCTCTCAAATTCTTCTTCCAGACCTTTCACCTGAATCCATTATGTCCTTCTCATCACCAATCGTTAAAAAAACCCCTCCTCCCTCCCTTTATACCTACTTTCACTCTTCCATCCTCCTCCCTCCCATCCCTCATCCTCTCCACCTCCACTCATCACCCTCACCAACTCTCCTCTGCTCCTCCCAACCCTTCCCCCTAGTCCCACCCACCCGCCCATCTCTCTCCTCCCCTTTCCTCCCACCTCTCCTTCCTCTTTTCCCTTCGCCTCCCTTCTCCCTCCCCAGCTTCCCTCTCCTCCTCCCTCCCTCCCTCCCACCCACCCTCCCTCTCCTCCTTCCCCCCTCCCCCCCCTTCCAACCAAAAAGAAACCCAAGCCAACACAAACTTAAACCACAAAGCCATCTCGAATACCCTTGTGTCTCAAACTTAACCGTGTTAATCTGCGTCCCATCCTGAACGTCTTACACCCAATCGCCCTCTGTGGCTAGACTCACTGATTCACCGACTCATTGTGACTCACTGGGAAACCATCTCGGTCGCTCGTGATTCAGCATTGACCCATGGACTCGTTCGAAGTGAGTTTGTTGGATTCAGAGTCACATTCAGCAAATAGTTGAGTAAACAGGGCTCTGTTGTTTTACGTAGGGTAATGATCATGGTGGAACAGTAGGCTTTGTTTGATGTTCTTTTTTTTATAATTGTTTGTTCTGTGTTCTTTCCTGTTCCCTTTCTTTCTTTTTCCCCCCCCTTCTCTCACCTCTTAACTAATCTTTCCTTAGCTCCATACATATCCTTCTCTCTTTCAGCTTTTTTTGGGGGGGAGGGGTGAGGTAGGGTGGGGGGTTATAATGTTCTTAGATATAACATCCAGAAAGGCATTTTCATGTAAACGCGTTCATTGCAACATTAGGTAACACAATCATTGCATGAATTCACATCACAAGAAAACTTTACTGTTTTTTTTTCTTCCCGTTCTGTCTGTTATCTCTTTATCCTTCTCCTTTCATTTCATTTATTACGTTCCAGTAATCCACGCCAAACAAAAAGAGAAAAAGAGAAAAAGGAAATATACATCAACATCTCTTCCTCTTCTTCTTCTTCTTCCTCTTCTCGTCCATTTTCTCCATCTTTTCCTTCCTTCTTATCACCAGCCACCCTTATCACCCACACAATTAAGAACATCAAAAGGAAAATGAACAAACAGACGAAAGAACAGAATCCCCTCATCCAGAGAAGATTCAACACTTGTCTTTTAGTCGATCGGTTTCCCTCGCGTTGGGCCACGAGGTGATCACTTCCTTGCCACGAGGTGATACACTATCCGGCAATTCGTTGTTTGAAAATCTCTCCACACGGCTTATCATTTGATTTTGAATTATACTTAGGTTTGGTGTTATAAAAGATGAGATTAAATAAGATAAGAATAG
>NW_028234420.1:29528051-29548051 GCF_977035675.1 Penaeus japonicus
CACAACAACAGCACGTGATGAATCGAGTTTTTTGTTGCAAGTTGAGTTTACTGAGCAACTGGGAGTCAATTATCTGTTTTGCTTGTTTGTTTGTTACTGATATGTATATATATCTTTTTAAAACTGACATTATACCTAATATTGATTTGATATCTTTATTTATTTATATATATTTATTAATCAAATATTCTAAAACTATGATAGTAAGGACATTTGAAATATAATAATGATAATGGTTAGGATAATAGATATACCATTGATATTGATAATAATATTGGTGATACCAATACTAATGCTAATAATGATATCAATGCTAATACTAATAACTTTAATCCTAATGATAATGATAATGATTATGATAATACTACTAACACCATTACTACTACTACTATCATTATCATTATTATTGATGATAATGATAAGGATAAAAAACATGATGATGATGATAACAATAATAATGATAATGATAATGATTTTGATGAAAGTGATGATAACAATAATAATAACGATAACGATAACGATGATAACAATAATGATAATTATCATAATAATGATGATAATAGGGATGATAATAATATTAATGATGCTAATGATAACAACATAATACTAATAAAATGGCATCAATGATAATGATAAAAGTAATAATAAAAATAATGATAATGATGAAAATAACAATGATGATAATGCTGATGATCATGATCGTGATAATAATGAAAATAATGATAGTGATGAAGATGATAGCAATGATGCAAATAAAAGTATCAATAATGATACTAATATGACAATTATATTTACTAATGACACCAAATACTCACCATCCCGAATAAGATAATTTAATGACAACAGTAAAAAACAAAACTGGTGATTATAATGATATATATAATGATTATAATGACAACAAGACATCAATAATATCAACATCAACACCAGTATGGAATCAACTTTATAGATTTTAATTAATCAAGAGTAATAACACACAATAATGACACACACGAATACCTCATGACCTGCGCATGACACCTCAAGCCACAACATATAAGGTGTTATCGTAACTGCGCCGTGTTCCGTGAAGTGCCGCCCGCCCGCCCGCATGTTGCACTTCTCGCTCGGATTGTTGATGTTCAAGTTGCGATGTTTTGAGATGTTGATTTATTTATTTATTATTATTATTTTTTAATTCTTTATCTTTTTTATATATAGTTTCATTCTTTGGCACTGTTTTTCCGATTAGTTGTTTTTGTTTATTGAAAAGACAAACAAACAAACTTAAACCAGATTGTCTTTATCTCCCTACGCTATTCGTCACTCCTTTATTCCATTATTATTATCATAATTATCACCATGATTACGATAATCATCATCCTCATTTATTCATTAATCTCTTATTCATTCATTCGCTTCTAATCATGCGCTCACCACAACTACCGTTCGGCTGCACTTCCCCCAACCACAACAACTACCGACAACCATTATTTTCACCACGATCAGATTCTATTGACAAATAGCAACATCCTGTGCGGTCAACACAACTTTGCCGATGGTTATTTTCACCGCAAATGCATATCTGTCTGTGTAGGTGTCTTGTTTCTTGCTTTCTCTTTTATCCGTGTTATGTGATGTTTATTGTTTTTATTGTTTCTTATATGTGGTAATGGTGATGATAATGATAATGATGACAACAACAATCGTAACGATAAAAATAATAACAACAATCCTCATGATAATAGTAATGATGATAATAATAATAATTCTAATGCTAATAATAGTAATAATGCTAATGCTAATAATAATAATAATACAGTAACAATAATAAATCACCATTAAATAATAAGGCTCCCAGGAGTTATCTATCAGCCGATCTGCGAAAGCGATATAGAAACATGAATCAGATCATACCGACAGGGAAATCCACACGATGACGTAACAGCAACACAAAGACAAGCAACGACATCCATAATGATAAAGACACACAAGACAATGGTAATTCCCCCCCCCCTCCCCCTCCCCCTACTCCGTACCCCCCCATCTTTTTTTTTTTTTTTTTTTTTTTTTTTGCTGTGTTATTTTCCTTGTTTCACTGACGAGATTTTGACCTTTTTCTTTGTGTTTTCTTTTCTTTTTTTTCTTTTCTAATCTGGTTTCAGAGAGTTTGTTTTGTTTATTTTTGTTTGTTTGTTGTTGTTATTTGGTGGGATTGATGTACTTTCTCTTTGTTTCTGTTCCTTGGGTTTTTTCCTTGATTAATTATTATCATTATGTTCCTCCTCCTCCTCCTCCTCTTCCTCTTCTTCCTCCTCCTCCTTTTCAGACCTCCTCCTCCTCCTCCTCCTCCTCCTCCTCCTCCTCCTCCTCATCCCCTTCTTCTTCTTCCTCCTCCTCCTCCTCCTCCTCATCCTCTTCTTCTTCTTCCTCCTCCTCCTTCTCCTTCTCCTCTTCCATTTCCACCTACTCCTCCTCGTCCTCCTCCTCCTTCTTCTCTTCCTGCTTCTTGTAATTACATTAAAGAGAAGAAAAAAGAAGTTGGGAAAGAGAGACTGAAAGAGGGAACAGATGACAAGAGAAGAGAGACAGAAATAGAGAGAGAGTGAAAGAGATACAGAGAGAGATAAGGGTGTTAGAGAAAGAGAAAGATATAGAGAAAGAAAGATATAGATATATAGATAGAGAGAGAAGGAGAGAGAAAGAGAGAGAGTGAAAGAGAGAGAGAGAGAGAAAGAGAGAGACGAGAGAGCAGAGGGAGAGGAGAGAGTGTAGTGAGAGAGAGAGTGAGAGAGAGAGAGGAGAAGGAGAGAGAACGAGAGAGAGAGAGAGTGAGAGCGAGAGGGAGAGAGAGCGAGAGAGAGAGCGAGAGAGTGGAGAGGAGAGAGAGAGAGAGAGAGAGAGAAGAGGAGAGAGGACCGAGATGAGAGAGAGAGAAGAGAGATTGAGAAGAGAGAGAGGAGAGCCTGACTGAGTCGACGGCGAGAGAGGAGAGAGAGAGGGAGCGAGAGAACTTCGAGAGAGAGAGAGAGTGAGGGAGAGCAGAGAAGAGGAGAGAGAGGACAGAGGACGAGATCAGATAAAGAGAAAGAGAGAGTGAAAGAGGCAGGGGGAGAGAGATATCCTACCCACCTCTAGAGGAGAGCGGGGAAGAGAGAGGGGAGGAGGAGAGAGAGAGAGAGAGAGATGAGGAGAAAGAGAGAGAGACGAGAGAGGCGAGAGAGAGAGAGGAGAAAGAGAGCGAGACTGAGTGAGAGAGAGAGAGAGGAGAAAGAGGCGAAAGTGAAGAGAAGGAGAGGCGGAGGAGTGAGAGAGAGAGCGAGAGACGTAGAGGATGAGAGAGAGAGAGAGACAGAGGGAGAGCTGAGAAGCGAGAGAAAGAGAGAGAGACGAGAGAGAGAGACGGCAGGAGAGAGAGGAGAGAGAGAGAGAGAGCTGAGAGAGAGAGAGAAGAGAGAGAGAGGTGAGAGGGAGAGTTGGTGAAGAGATGAGAGTACCGAGACTTGGGAGGAGATATGAGGAGTGACGAGAGAGAGAGATAGGAAAGAAGAGAGAAAGAGAGAGAAAGTTGGAGAGAGAGAGAGCAGAGAGAGGAGAGAGAGAAGAGGAGGAGAGAGAGAGATAGGAAGGGAAGAGAAAAAAGAGAAAAAAGTGAGAGAGAGAGAGAGAGCGAGCGAGAGATAGTGATAGATAGATAGATAGATAGATAGAGAGAGAGAGATAGTCGAGGAGAGAGACGAGAGGAGAGACGAGAGAGAGTGAGATGATGAGAGAGAGCCCGCGAGAGAGAGAGACAGAGAAGAGAGAGAGAGAGAGAGGGAGAGGAGACGAGAAGTAGTGAGAAAAGTACGTGAGGAGCGGAGTTGAGGATGTGAGAGAGAGAGTGAGGGAGAGAGAGGGGCGAGAGAGGGGAGAGACGAGTAGGAGAGAGAGCGAGGAAGGAGGAGAGAGAGATAGAGAGATAGTGATAGATAGATAAGATAGATAGAGAGAGAGGGAGAGAGAGTGAGAGGGAGAGAGAGAGAGTAGAGAGAGAGATGAGAGAGGAGAGAGAGAGAGAATGAGGAGAGGGAGGGAGAGAGAGTGAGGAGAGAGTAGGGAGCAGAGGGGGAGATTTAAAGAGAGAGAGAGAGAGAGAGCGAGAGAAGAGAGGAGGAGAGGAGAGGAGAGAGAGAGAGGAGGAAGGAGGAGGAGAGAAGAAAGTGAGAGAGAGAGAGAGAGAGAGAGAGAGAGAAAGAGAAAGGGGGATGAAAGAGGAAGAGAGAGAGAGAGAGAAAGAGAGGAAAGAGAGAAGAGAGAGAAAGTGAGAGAGAGAGAGAGAGGCGAGAGAGAGAGGAAATGAGAGAGAGAGAGAGAGAGACGGAGAGAGAGAGAAGAAGTGAGTGGAGAAGAGGAGAGAGAGAGAGAGAGAGAGAGAGAGCGAGAGGAGAGAGATGAGAAAGAGAGATGAAAGTGAGATGGAGAGAGAGAGAGTCTGTGGAGTGAGGAGAGGAGAGAGAGAGTGAGTGAGAGAGACGTAGAGTGAGAGAAGAGAGAGAAAGAGAAAGGAAGAGAAGAGAGTAGTGAAAGATGGTAGATAGATAGAGGAGAGAGAGAGAGGAGTGTGAGAGAGTGAGAGAGCAGAGGGAGAGAGAGGAGAGGAGGGGGTGAAGACGAGAGAGAGAGGAAGAGAGAGAGTGGGAGAGCGAGAGCGGAGAGAGCGAGAGGAGAGAGGAAGAGAGAGTATTGAGGAGAGAGAAGAGAGAGAGAGAGAGGAGAGGATTTAAGAGAGAGAGAGAGAGCGCCGGAGAGAGAGAGAGAGGCGATGAGAGAATTAGAGACTGGGAGAGACATTAAAGGAAAAGAGAGGAGAGGAAAAGAACGAGAGCGAGAGAATGAGAGCGAAGAAAATCCTTAACGGAGGAAAAATTAAGTAGGCCTCGTCCCTTGAACACACTTCAACCAATATAAAACAATAACCAACCACACTAATCTCATCCACTTCTGACGAGAGAAAAACGACACACCATAAAACCCCCCATGTAGTCCTAGTTCCGGTCACCTTGATTCATAAGAAGTAAAGTAAGGTAATCAGGGATTCATTCATAAATGTGCCGAGTTAAGTAGTAAGTAACTTTGTTGCCGGTGTGTGAGTTGTATGTAGTGTTAGTGTGTGTGTCGGGCGAGTGTGAGTTCCCCAGCACTCATTGGGATCCTCAGAACAGTCCTGTATGTCTTTAGTGTGACTTAGGTTAGACCAGCTGACTTAAAGCTGAGTAGTGTGGTTGAGGGTTGATTCCGTTGATGTGGGGTTGCATTGGGGGTTGTTTTGAGACTGTCAGATCAAACTGGTTATTGTCCACAACTGCAAGGAGTGGTTTTAAAGGTTAAAGGTTGTAGACTTAGATAAAGGAGATTAGGTAATCTTTAGGTAAAAATTTGGATAATTCTTAAAGACAAAGGAAACGGGCGACGTGAGAGGAGAGAGAGAGAGAGAGAGGAGGATGAAAGAGAGAGAGAAGAGGAGAGCGAGAACGCGGAAGGAGAGAGGGGAGAGCGAGAGAGAGCGGAGAGAGAGAGAGAGAGAGCAGAGAGAAGGGAGAGAGTTGAGCGCTGAGCCAGAGACAGAGACAGAGGCAATAGACAGACCGAGACAGAGAGAGAGAGGAGAAAAGAAAGGGAAAGGGAGAGAGAGAGAGAAAGAAAGAGCGAAAGTGAGGAGAGGGAGAAAAGACGAATACGTGTTCGAAACAAATATAACAAGGATGAAAAGGCTCAAACAAGCAAGAAAACACCTAACAGTTATTCCGCTGAATGTAAAGAATGCTAAGGAACAGAAAAGATGCTAGACATCTACTTCTAGCGCAGCCCTTGAGTTTGTGTCGCCGCTAGGGGAGGAATCCAGTGATTCTGTTATGGAATAACAAGTGGTCTGTCTACATAGGTATCGGAATTTAAATGTACCCAGTTCTTGTTTGAGGTACGGAAAGTAGGTCAAAGAAGTGAAGCATATGCCACGTTCAATAATGGGTGTGGGAGGTGGAATGTGTATGGGTTGCACGTTCAGATGTTGAAAGGTGAAAAATTGTTTGAACTTGTGTGTTAGTTCATAACTCACATAATGATAATGGGAAAGTATAACTTTGTTTACTTTCGCTATTATAAATTGATAGGAAGCGATTTGGCATTTAATAAAAGCGTGGTGAATATTTTAATGGACAAACGAAATTATAGTTATATATTAATATAAATCAATCACTAATCATAAATTTAAAAAACAAGAACGAGTGAATGATTAATTGATTACTAATCTCAACTAAATGATATAATTACAATCACATTTCATATCATCATCTTAATTAACAGTACCAAACGGATAAGGAAAAAATTAATTAATAAACAAGAAGTGTTGAGTTCGTGTTATTATACGTGGACCTTAAAAAAAACAAAAAAATGGAGAATGACTAAGCCGATTTATAAAAGAAACAAAAACACGGTTTGTGTGGGTTGCATCCGTCAATCGTTTGCGTTGACGGAAGTTTTTAAGAGATGATTTGACAATGAAGTCAAGTGCATCAATGCTTTTATGATAGGATATATCTGGTAATATATATATAAAATATTAATATAACTATATATATTCTTATAAATATATATATATATAAGAGAGAGAGAGAGGACGACGAGAAGAGGCGAGAGGAGAGAGCGAGAGAGAGTTTGATGTTAGATGATTAGGACAACACACACACACACCACACCCCAACACAAAAACAACAACCACAACACACCATATAACAAAATTCATATATCTATCTTCTATATATATACCCATTTATATAATATATATCTATATTCTCATATTTACAAACACACCACACACACAAACACACAAACACACAAACACAAAAAAAAGAATACAAACTTAACACAAACACACACACCACACACCACACACACACAAAACTCACAACACCACACACACACATCTATATATATATATATATATTATAATATATATATTTTTTAAATAAGTAAAGATATTTATATATATATTTATATATCTCACTGACACATATGTATATGTATAATATATATACTAATATATTTATATATATATTTATATATATATATATTATATATAATATAATATATATTACTCTATTATTATCTAATATCTTATGGTCAATTATCTATCTATCACTATATCTAATATAATCATAATATTCTATTATATATATATATAATTATATATATATTATAAATAATAATATATACATAGAGAGCGCGAGATGGATGAGAGAGAGGAGGGAGGAGAGGAGAGAGGAGAGGATGAATAAAAAAAAGACAAAAAAAGCATATATGATATGTATGAATATATGTTTAAATGTATTTATATATATTATTATATATTACTATATATATATCTTATATATATATAAATATAACATATATATATATTATATATATGTATTTTATTTATATTACATGTTATATGAATATTATTATATATATATAATTATATATTTATATGATATATATATCTATATATATGTTTATATAAATACTATTATATTATCTATATTATATATATATTATATATATATATATATATATAAATATATATAAATGTATATATGTAAATATATATATATATATATATATTATATATATATATATATAAATTATATATACTATCTGTATAACAACACACACAATCTTGATATGTATATATATAAATTTAGATATATAGAGAGTAGTATATATATAGTATATTTAATATAGTAGATGATATATAAATATATATTAATGGATTACTTATATAATTACATATTTAATATATATATATATATATTATATATATAGTATTTATATAAGTTATATATTTATTAATACATCAAACACACACACACACATATCTGTGTGTGTGTGTGTATGAGTTTGCGTGTATGCATGTATATAAATATATAGGTATGTATGTTGGGTGTGTGTAGACAGAAAATTTACATACCATATACACCTGTCCACCACATACAAAAGTATTAATCCCTTTGCGCTCGTGTATGTAAGTGCGCATCTACATCTGAATACGCGTATGTATACGTGTGTGTAGATATGTATATGAGTTACATTGTAAATGAATATTCGTTTTAAATGGCTTGCATAAGGCTTTTAAAAATTTCTAGAAATTAGATATAACTGTATGACGCAATGCCTCTGGATTTCCCTGTGTTACCGTTGGATTGAATTTACGGAGAATTCCACAAGGTCATGGGTTAGAATGTATATATTTTCATAATTTAGAGCATGGATGGAAAATTTTCATCACTTTTGCTGCAGATATTGTGATCTAATGTGATACGTATGATAGTGAGCTCATTTTTATATGATTGTAATAAAGAGAGAGAGATAGAGATAGATAGATAGAGAGAGATAGAGAGAGAGATAGAGAGAGAGAAAGAGAGAGAGAGAGAGAAAGAGTGAGAGAGAGAGAGACATACAGACAGAGAAAGAGAGAGAGAGAGAAAAAAAGTGAGAGAGAGAGAGAAAGAGAGAGAGAGAGAGAGAGCGCGAGAGGAAAGGAGAAATAGCGCGAGAACAAGAGAGAGAGTGAGAGGGAGACTGAAAAAAACAATATATCATCCCTGTCCCTATGAAGATCGTAGAATTGGACTAAATAATCTTTAAGCAATAACCATACTAACACTTAATCATCGTGCTGATACTTTAAATGGCATCAAAAGATGGTTCACTCGACTGAACATTTCTTTAAAATTAATAACCCTTCATTTACCTTACCACCACCTGAATGGTAAATTTATCTTAACACTTTCATCCGTAAGACAGTCATGTTTTATTAAAGAACGCATTGGCTTGGGTTCTAAAATAAATTATACTGAGAACTAATTTCCACAGGGAAGGGAGTGGTTTAATATATTTTAATAAAATAAAAATATGTCATTTGTTTTTTTTTTTCTTTTTTCGCTTGGCTAATATCTGTCCTGTCATCTTTTCTATTGGGTTTCTTCTGATTAATAGAGATTTTCTTATTAATTGTTTTTTTTCTAGGAATAACGAGACGCATAAGCGACCCTCAATGCTGCGCGAGAGAACGATAATCGATGAACGAGGAACTGAGAGTAGAAGAGGAGAGAGAAGTAGGAGAGAGAATGAAGAGGGAAGTAGAGGGAGGGAGAGAGAGAGGAGAGAGAGAGAAGAGGAACGAGAGAGAGAGAAAGGAGAGAGAAAGAGAGAGCGAGAGGAGAGAGTGGAGAGAGGAGAGAGAATGAGAGAGGAGAGAGAGAGAGAGAGGGCGTGTGGTGAGTATGCGAGAGTGAGAGAGAGAGAGAGTGAGTAAGCGCGAGAGAGAGAGAGAGAGATGAGAGAGAGGAGGAGCGAGTGAGATGAGAATAGGGGTGCGAGAGAGGAGAGAGAGAGAGAGTGAGGGAGGACGGAGAGAGAGAGAGAGAGAGTAAAGAGAGAGGGGATAGAAGAGGAGAGAGAGAGAAAGAGCGAGAGAGAGAGAAGAGGGAGAGAGGAGCGGAGAGGAAGTGAGAGAGCGAGGAGAGAGAGAGAGAGAGAGAGGAATAGAGAGGGAGAGAGAGAGAGAGGAAGAGAGAAGAGACAATGAGAGAGAGAGAGAAAGAGGAGAGGAGAGAGAGAGAGAGCGAGAGAGAGAAAAAGCAAAGCGAGAAGAGAGGAGAGAGAGAGAGAGTAATGAGGAGAGAGAGAGAAAGAGAGAGAGAGAAAAGAGAGACGGGAGGAGAGAGAGAGAGAGGAGAGCGAAAGAGAGGGAACGAGTAGAGTGGAGTGAGAGAGAGAAGAAAGAGCGGGAGAGAGCGAGAAGAGAGAGAGAGAGACGAGACGAGAGAGGGGGGGGAAAGAGCGGAGAGAGAGAGGAGAGAGAGTGAGGAGGAGAGAGAAAGAGCGAGAGAGAGGAGAGAGCGGAGAAGAAGAGAGAGGGTTGGAAGAGAGAGAGTGAGAGAGAGGGGAGAGAGAGAAGGAAGAACTAGAGCATGAGATAGGAAAGAGAGAGAGAGAGAGAGAGGAGAAGAGAGAGAGAGGACAGAGTAGAAAGAGAGAGACAGAGAAGAGCGAGAGAGAGGAGAGAGAGAGAGATGAGGAGGAGAGAGAAGAGAGTGAGAGAGGTGACAGAACAGGAGAGAGAGAGAGGAGAGCGTGAGAGAGCGAGAGTAAGGAGAGAGAGAGAAAGAGAGGATATGAGTGAGGAGAGAGCGAAAGATTGAGAGACGGCGAGAGAGAGAGAAGAGAAGAGGGAGGAAAGAGAGAGAGATGAGAGAGGGGAGAGGAGGAGAATGATGAAGAGAGAGAGAGAAGAGAGAGAGAAGAGAGCGGAGAGGGAGGAGAGATGAGAGAGAGTGCAGGGAGAGAGAGGAGAAGGAGAGAGAGTAGAGAAGCGGAGAAGAGGAAGGAGAGAGATGGAGAGACGAGAGGATATAGAAGAGGCAGAAAGAGAGGAAGGTTGCGAGAGAGGAAGAGAGGAGAGAGCGGGAGAGAGCGAGAGAGAGGAGATGAGAGAGAGAAGCGGGAGAGAAAAAGAGCGAGAGGGAGGGGAGAGAGAGAGAGAGAGGAGAGAGAAGGAAGAGAAGAGAGAAGAGAGGAGAGAGGAGAAAAGAGAGAGGAGAGGAGAGAGATGAGGAGAGAGAGAGAGAGGAGAGAGATGAGAGGGCAGAGAGAGAGGAGAGAGAAAGGTACGGGAGAAAGGAGAGAAGAGTGAGAGAGAGAGGCAAGGGAGAGAGGAGAGGAGATAGATGGAGAGGCGAGGAGAGAGAGAGAGAGAGTAGATGAAGAGGAGAGAGAGGAGAGAGAGAGAGGAGGAGGAGAGAAAGAAAGAAGGAGAGAGTGAGAGAACAGAAGAGCGAGAAGAGAGAATAGGAGTAGAGAGAGAGGGAGAGATGAGGAGAGAGAGAGGAGAGAGAGAGAGAGAGAGAAAGAGAGATGAGAGGAGAGAGAGGAGAGAGAGCGAAGAGCGAGGGACGAGAGAGACAGAGGGGCGAAAGAGAGAGAGAGAGAGGGAGAAGAGAGAGGTAGAGAGGAGAAAGGAGAGAGAGAGAGAGAGCGAAGAGAGAGAGTGCGAGAGGAGAGGAGAGAGAGAAGAGAGAGAGAGAGAGAGAGAAAGAGAGAGAGAGAGAGGTGGGGAGAGGAAGAGAGAGGAGAGGAAGAGGAGAGGAGAGAGAGAGAGGAAAGAAAGAAAGGGAGAGAGGAGCGAGAGAGAGAGAGGAGAGAGAGATAGAGAGTGGACGAGAGAGAAGAGAGAGCTAGAGGAGCGAGAGAGAGAAGGGTATGTGCAAAGGCGCGGGCTCAGTGGTTGGATGGATGTTAGGGGTGACGTGTTTCGCTCGGGCAAACGAGTAGCGTGGGGTTTGGGAAGCTCAGGAGTAGTTATCTGTTTAGGATTCTGTTTTTTTCTGTATCTCAGTTCTTCATTTTTTGATGATTTTGTGTGTTATTTTTTTTTTATTGCTTTTATCGCTCTCGCTGTCTGTGGCTTCTTTTTTTTGTATGAATGATATTACACTGTTTGATAAGTAATCATTTTTACTTATCGTTTTTTTTAATCATCTTATCGTTGTTCTTCTATTTATGTTTTCTTTAAACATTTTTTATCATACTCTTGTACCTCCTCTTTGTCCTCTTCACTATTTCCTTATTTGCTTGGTGTTGCGTATGTGCATTGAATTTCTAAGTATTAGGTGAAGTGCAAGGTGGATACGTGGCCTAAATGGGTGAATGTTGCAAATTCCTTTTCTGTGTTATGTGTGTTCAAATTTACACGTATGGACTAACCCTTTCACGGCCTCAAGTCTAAAGTCTCACGCGGACCGAAAGCTCTCCGACGAAGAAATTACAACAGAAACTCGCGTTAACACCGTCTAACTGGAGAGGACCCTTGACACAGCATCTTCAAGCGGGATCCGCGAACAAAGGAGGTTACTGACCGGAAGTCGTGTGGTGTGTGTGTGTGGTGGTCGCGCGCGAGTGTTGTGTGTATGTGTGTGCTCGCGTACGTCGTCGCTTGTTTTTTTTTTTTTTTTTTTTTTTTTTTTTTGTATTGATAGATTCCGCTTTGCGCCGTCGGTGAAAATCCAAGCCTAGTTTGCGGGGTGGATGTCGGGATCTCGGTGTAGCCTTTCAGGATGTTTGTCTTGGAGTTTTTTTTTGTTGTTTGTCTGTTTGTCGGGTGGTTGTCTTTTTTCGTGTCTATCCTGTTGTATTACTGTCTTTCTCTCAAACTTCTTCTTCTTCCTTCTTCAAACTTTATTCTTTATCTTCTTTCTTTTCTTCTTCTCCCTCTTTTCTCTTTATCTTTCCATCCTCTGTCTATCTATCTGTTTTCACTACTCTTTATTATCTTTCTTCATTAATCTTTTAGTCTAAAGCATACAAGACCCGAAAAAAAAACATTACTCCACCGACAAAACGAACCGAAAAAGATCTAAATATATACATAAAAAAAAATGAGGTCAGATCGCAATATTTGCAGTTCTTGTAGAGGATGTGGCTGTGATGACGTCACAGATACGTCAGCAGTCTGTCACCCGGATCTCGGCTGACCGAAGACACCGGCTGGATCGAGTCCGGTACCTGGCGAAAGTGACGGGCTCGAGGTTGGGACGGGTGGGGTGGGGTGGGGCGGGGCGGGGGTGGGGGGTGGGGGAGGGGGGGAGAAGTGAGAGGACGAGGGTGGAAGAGGAAGTGGAGGTGGAGGTGGAAGAGGGTGGAAATGGTGGTGGGGGAGGAGTAGGGAGGAGGTGAAGGAGGAAGCGGTGGAAGAGGGTGGAGGAGGTAGTGATGGTTGGAGGCTTAAGGTGAAAAAGGATGAGGGTGGGAGGGGAGGTGGGGGTGGAGGCAGGCTGGAGGGGGAAGGAGGAGGAGGTGGAGGAGAATGGAGTGAGGAAATCGGAGGTGGTGGAGGAGGAGGAATGGGTGAAGGAGGTGTTGGTTGCAGTGGCGGAAAAGGAGGGTGGAGGAGGAGGTGTTTGAGAAGGAGGTGAAAGTGGTGGGCGGAGGAGAAGGAGGAGGAGGTGTTGGTAAGGGGGGAGGAGGAGGAGGAGGAAGAGGAGGGGTATAGAGTGATAGTGTAGGAAGTAGGTATAGGGAAGCGGTGGAGATGGAAGAGGAAAGCGTAAGAGGTGATACTGTTGGGATAGGATATGAAGGAAGAAATGGTGGATGTAGCGGAGGTGGAGGAGGAGGAGGAGGAGGAGGAGGAAGAAGAAGAGCAGAAGAAGAAGAAGAAGACAGTGAAGAAGAAGTAAAAGAAAGAGAAGAGGGAGAAGAAGAAGGAACCGGAATGTAAGAATAAAAAAAAGACGTTAACAAGAAATAGAAGAGGTGGAGGAAGATGAGAACAATGAACCGAAGAAGAAGAAAGGACAGAGATAAAAAGAGACGGAACAAGATAACGAATAAAAAAAAGAAAAAAAAAAAAAAAGAAACAAGGAAAGAGAAAGCAAACTCGCACAAGAAAAGTAATAGTCGGAAAAGTGAGGGGGAAAAACAAGAAGAGAAGGAAACACGCGTCCTACAAGGGGAAAACACAGTTCCTTCTTTGTTTTTGTTGGTGGGTCGTTACGGTTACGGCATACGCCATCGCTCACAGGACGAGGTAGATGATACGTAATTCTTGTTGTGTGGTGTCAAGGACAGGCCTGGTGGCGTTGGTGTGGGCGTAGGAAGGAAGGGGAGGGGAGGAGGGAGACGGAGAGGGGGAGAGGGGGAGAAGGGGAGAGGACGATCGGGGAGGGGGAGAGGGGAAGAGGACGATGGGGAGGGGAGGGAGGGGAGGATAGAGAAGGTGAGTAGGAGGGATGGAAAGAAGGACGATTTGAGAAGAAAGGGGTGGCGGGGAAGGGAAAGGAGGAGGGACGGATGATTGGGCAGAAGGAAGAAAAGGGAGAGAAAGATAGTTAGATAAGGAGGATTGATAGATAGATAGAACTAGTGTGTGTGTGTGTGTGTAGTCCGCGTGTGCGTGAGAGAGAGAGATAAAGAAAAAGAGAGAGAAAGATAAAGAAAGTAAGAAAAGAGAGAGAGAGAGAAAGAAAGAAAGAGAGAGAAAAAGGAAGAGAGAAATAGAGGTTAGGAAGACAAAGATATAGAGACAGAAGGTGAGAGACGAATAGAGCGAGTTAGAGATAATTGGAAAAAATAGAAATAGATAAAGAAAAAAGCGATAAACGAAGAATAACCTTAAAATTTGCTTCAAAAGAATATGAAATTAGAGGAAAAAAAACGATCCTGCCAGCTTAACATATGACACATTTTTATTAAGATGCAGAGCAAAAGCAATGCAACTCCATTGTTAAAATTCAATAAATGACAACAATTGGCATTTTCCTCTCGTTAGTGTGAAAACTAACTATATTTAGAAGTTAGTGAAAAGTTTGGAGCGATTATAGTTATTAGCTTTTCCTTGTTCTTGACGAAAGTGTGTGGGCGGGTGGGGGATGGGGGGAGGTGCTTCCAGGATGTAGAAAATCATTATGAACTTTTGAAAATGTGAAGCTTAATGTATATGTGTGTGTACATATGTATGTATATATATATATATATATATATATATATATATATATATATATATATATACATATATATATAATAAATATATAATATACATATATACATATTATATATATATATATATATATATATATATATATATATTATATATATTAATTATATAGATAATTTGTATGTACAATATATGTATATATATATGTTATATATATATTAGTTATATATATATATATATATATATATATATATATATATACATATGGTATATATATATATATTCATATATACATATATATGTATATATTAGGTATATATATATATTATAAATATATAGATATATATATATATATATATATATATATATATATATATATATATATGTGTGTTGTGTGATGTGTGTGTGTGTGTGTGTGTAGTGTGTATTGTGTGTGTAATATATATATATAATATATAATTAATATAATATATATACCCTATATATATCCTATATATGAAATATCGTAGATATATAATTGATATATATATTATATATATTTATATATCAGTCGTTATAACACTGAATATATACTATATATATATATAATATATATTTATATCACGCATAAATTATATACATATATACTATATATATATGTATGTATATACATAGTTCATATATATATATATATATAGCGAGCGCGATAGCGCACGGTATATATATATATATATATATATATATATATAAATATATGCATATCATATACATACATACATAATTATTTATATATAAATATATATATATATATGTATATATAATAAAATATAATATGTTCTTGTGTGTGTAGTGTGTGTGTGTGTGTGCGTATGTATATATATGCATATATATATGAAATTATATATATACAATATATATATATATATATGATATATATATATATATATATATAAAGCGAGCGACGAGCGAGCGAGGCGTATATGTATATATGTGTGTGTGTGTGTGTGTTTGTGTGTGTGTGTTTGTGTGTGTGTGTGCGTGTGTGTGTGTGTGTGCGTGTGTGTGTGTGTATGTGTTTGTATGTGTATGTGTCTTTATATCCACAATCAAAATATATTAATTTAAAAATACTTTCCAAAATGACCCAAGACACACACTCAAAAAAAAAAGAAAAGGAAAAATACTACACACCTCCCAACATGACCTCCAACCATCCAACAACACGAGCCATAAACACAACATCTCAAGAAGGAAGATGCAAGCCTACCTTAACCTTGTACCCTTTCCTTGCATGTTGCATCTATGCCACACCTTATTGGCAGAACGGAAATTCTGGTATGCATTTTTTTTTTTTTTTTTTTTTTTTTTTGGCCATTGCATTTTTATTTTCTTAGGTTAGATCAAAGGCAGTGTTGCGAGTAGAGTTGCAGGATTGCGCTGTCTCACTTGTTTTGCAACAAAAGGGAATGATTAATCAAGTTTCATGAACTATTTTAGATGGGTGTGTCTGGAGGACATTCTCGTGCATATTCTGATTGTTGTGTCATCTTTTTGAATATCATTATTTTTCGTTCATTTTCTGTCGTTATCATACTCTTCTTCTTGTTGATAATATTGTTTTTGCAATATTGAGGGTAGAGATATTGCTGATTTAATCACAACTGTTGATATAAATTATATATAATGTTTTTTTTGTTTTTTTTTTTTTTTCATCATTAATCTTACTATTATAATTCTTATTTTTGTAATGATTATCATCATTGTATTTCTGTTTGTTATTTTTTGTTGTTATCATTATATTGATATTACAAAAATCGTTGTTTTAAGTTATTGTCATTAACATTGCTACGATTGTAATTATCATCATTATTATGATTATTATTGGTACTAATATTAGCAGTAGGGTCATTATCATTATCCATACTATCATTATTAACCCTATTATCATTATCATTACCATAATATCAATATCATTGATATAACCGTTACTATTAAGATCATATTTCTATTACCATCCCCATCCTTATTAACATCATCAATGTTATGATTATCTGGATCTCATCATTGTTATCACCTTCACTTTAATCTGATTATCAACATAGCCTCAACCCCACAGCATTTATCAATGGAAATCCTGAAGCCTACTGAAGAGAAATCATCGCACACCTGGCAACAACTGAAGCCACACACACGTGATCTTGCCGTACTATGACGTCACACGCAAAGCCTTCTGGGAAACTTTCATTCATTGGCTCCGCGCGGTCAGTGCTCCTTGGATGGGGGGAGGGGAGGAGGGACGGGCGGGGGGGATGGGGTCTCGTCAAAGCGTGAGTGTGTGTGTGCGTGTTGGGTGTTATGTGGGGGGGGGGGGGGGGGTAGTGTTACGTTGAACGGATGTTACGTACTTGATCTTATTTTCTTTAATTACTGGAGACGCGTTAATGAATTAGAGAGAACGGGGTTATTTCGTGTTCCAGAGAGACTTGGGTATTTGGGCATGCAAGTATGCAATATGAGACGTTTTCGTATATAAAAACAGAGATATTAGCTTATCATTATAGAATAAAGCAACGAAAATATATCTAGATAAACAAAGAAAGAATACATTCATATAAAAAAGCCGGGTAATTCCTGTCAATAACCTAAGGGGTATATTATTATAAAAAGACAGATGACAAGCACATTGTTTAGCACTGTAAGAGGCTGTTTAAAGTGTTACAGACAAAGAAAGCAAATAAAAAACTCCATTCGAATTCTTTTAATATTGAGTCACTATCATAATAGGTAAGTATTTCCAGCTTATCGGGTCAATTCATTTGTCTATGTTTAATTCCATAGTCAGAGGGGCGATGCAATTACACATCTATATGTGTGTGTGTGTGTATGTATATATACACACACACACACACACACACACATGTATATATATATATATAATATAGTTTAATATAATGATATAATATATAATAAATGTATATATATATATATGTATATATATATATTTATATATATATATATAAGCGCGCAGGAGAGTGCGGGAGTGAGGGGTGTAGGGGGTGCGTTAATATTTATATATATATATATATATATTATATATATATATATATATATATAGACACATGTAATGTATATATGTATAGTATATAATATATATATATATATAACTATATGATATATACGATAATAATATATATATATATACATATATATATATACATATAGTCATATATATAAATATATATATATATTATAATATATCGTAATATCTATCGTATGTATATACATATACATATGTATATATGTATATGTTATAGCGCATCACACACCATATATGAATATACTGATATACATATGTATATTTATAAAAATAAATATATATATATAATATATATATAGCCAATATTCATATACAAATATATATAAATATATATATCTATATATATATATATATATATAGATATATATAGTATGTGATATATATACATATATATATATAATATATAGTATGAGTATATATATATATATATATATATATATATACATATATAGGTTTTTATATATTTATATATATATATTTAATATACTATTATATACATATATATTATATGCCATATATACATATATAGATATATATAGATATATATATATATATCTAGATATAGATATATTTATAATAACAACACATACCATCTAATAATATATATATAGATATCATTTATAATATATAGTGTATTATATATAATACACACATAGCATATATATAAACTATATATATATATATATATATATAGATATAATATATATATATATTATAATATAATATATATATTATATAATATAGGTGATATGACCACACTTCAAACACACACACGTATATATAGCGTGAGGAGAGAGGGGAGCGGCTAAATATATATATATATATAGATTTTGATATATATATAGAAATAGTAGATATATAGTACATATTGATACATATATATATATAATATAATATAGATATATATATTATATAGATATATATGAAGAAATATATTTATATTACAATATATATATACATATATATATAGATTATATATATATATATAGATATATATTTATAGTTATATATATATGTATATATATGTTGTGTGTGTGTGTGTGTGTGTGTGTTTTGATTGTGTGTTGTGTGTGGAGTGTGTGTGTGTGTGTATGTTTCATATACTAACTACATATAGAAATATATATATATATATAAATATATATATATATATATAATATATATATATATATAATATACAAAATATATTCTATATATATAATACCACACACATATATATAATATATTATATATAATATATATATATAATAAATGTATATATATATATATGTATATATATAATATATATATAAAATTAAATATATATATAGTAAATATATATATATATTGTTATATTGTTTGTATATGAAACATATGTGTGTGTGGTGTGTGTGTCTGTGGTGTTTGTGTTGTGTGTGGTGTGTGTGTGTGTGTATGTCTATATATATATGTTTCATATGCAATATATATATACATATATATATCCACATGTATATATAGATATATACAACTATTTGTGTATGTTTCTGTGAATACGTACATATATCGGATGTGCATATATGATATCCATGTATCTCCCATCCCTTTCTCTCAAATTCTTCTCGCAGACCTTTCACCTGAACCATCCTCTTCATCCTTCTCTCATCCAATCGCCCTCACCCTCCCTCCCTCCCTCTCCTCCTTTCTCCCTCCTTCCCTCCCTACCTCCCCCCCACATCCTCCCACACACCCTCCCTCTCCTCCTCCCTCCCCTACCTCCTTCTCCTCCTCCCACCCACCCACCCTCCCTCTCCCTCCCCTCCCACCCTCCCCTCCTACCCTCCCTCCCTCCCACCCACCCTCCCTCTCCTCCTTCCCCCCTCCCCCCCTTCCAACCAAAAAGAAACCCAAGCCAACACAAACTTAAACCACAAAGCCATCTCGAATCCCCTTGTGTCTCAAACTTAACCGTGTTAATCTGTGTCCCTTCCTGAGCGTCTTACACCCAATCGCCCTCTGTGGCTAGACTCACTGATTCACCGACTCATTGTGACTCACTGGGAAACCATCTCGGTCGCTCGTGATTCAGCATTGACCCATGGACTCGTTCGAAGTGAGTTTGTTGGATTCAGAGTCACATTCAGCAAATAGTAGTGTAAACAGGGCTCTGTTGTTTTACGCAGGGTAATGATCATGGTGGAACAGTAGGCTTTGTTTGATGTTCTTTTTTTTATAATTGTTTGTTCTGTGTTCTTTCCCCCTTCTCCTCTTATCCTTTTCTTAGCTCTTACTTATCCTTCTCTCTTCTTTCAGCCTTTTTTTTTTTTTTTTGAAGGGGGGGGGTTATGTTTTTTTTTATATATAACATCCATAAAGGCATTTTCATCCAATTATATAAAATTCGTAAATACGTTCATTGCAATATTAGGTAACACAATCATTGCATGAATTCACATCACAAACAAACTTTACTGT
>NW_028234420.1:29573863-29576363 GCF_977035675.1 Penaeus japonicus
CTCTCTCTCTCTCTCTCTCTCTCTCTCTCTCTCTCTCTCTCTCTCTCTCTCTCTCTCTCTCTCTCTCTCTCTCTCTCTCTCTCTCTCTCTCTCTCTCTCTCTCTCTCTCTCTGTCTCTCTCTCTCTCTCTTCCCTCTCTCTCTTTCTGTCTGCCTCACTCCTATCCCCTTTCTCTGTCTCTCCCCTCCCCCCCCTCTCTCTCTCCTTCTCCCCTCCCCCCCTCTCTCTCACGCTCCATCCCCCCTCCCCCTATCACGTTCCATTCCTCCCCCACGCACAGGTGATGAGTAACCAGACATGACGTTTACTTAGCGAACCTATGATGTCACTTTTGTTTTGCATTTTTGTAATTGTCAAGTGTTAGAATAAGGCTGGATTTTTGGTGGCTGGATGTTTGTATGTCGAACGTCGCTCTTTTTCTTTCTCTCTATTTTCCTTTCTCTCTCTCTCTCTTTTCTCTTTCTCTTTCTTTCTTTCTTTCTTTCTTTCTTTCTTTCTCTCTCACTCTCTCTCTCTCTCTCTCTCTCTCTCTCTCTCTCTCTCTCTCTCTCTCTCTCTCTCTCTCTCTCTCTCTCTCTCTCTCTCTCTCTCTCTCTCTCTGTCTCCCCCCCTCTCTCTCTCTCTCTCTTTCTATCTATCTATCTATCTCTCTCTCTCTCTCTCTCTCTCTCTCTCTCTCTCTCTCTCTCTCTCTCTCTCTCTCTCTCTTTCTATCTATCTATTTATCTATCTATCTATCGGTCTGTCTATCTATCTGTCTATCTTTCTTCCTCTCTCATTTGCTCTCTATCTTTTTATTTATTTATGTATCTTTCTCTCTCTCGCGCGCTCTCTCTCCCTCTCCCCTTTCTCTCGCTCTCTCTCTCCATCCCCCTTTCACTCGCTCTCTCCCTCCCTCTCCCTTTCTCTCCCTCTCTAAGATATTCATCAACCCCGTTTATAGCATTGTCTAAATACCACCTCATCGCAACGGGCCTCCCACTTTCACTGACCCTCCCCTCCCTTCCTGTACCCATCTCCCCCTCCTTCCCCATTCTCCATCACTATCCCCCCTCTTCCCTTTCCCTTCCCTCCCCCCCACTCTTCCTTTCGCCCTCCCCCCCATCCCCGTCCCTCTCACTTCCTAACCTATTTCATCTCTCTTCCTCTTTCCCTCTCTCTCTCTCTCCCAACTCCCCCCCCCCCATTCCCCATCCCTCTCCCTCCCTCTCTCACTTCCTAACCTATCACATCTCCCTTCCTCTTTCCCTCCCCCTCCCCCTCTCCTCCTCCTTCCCCCTTTCTCTCTCCCCTATCCCTCTACCCCCACCCCACCCCACCCCCACCCCTGGCGATGACGTGTACATGCCGAACATAGCTTGTCCATATATGGAACTCACCTTAAAGTATTTCGAATGATGACGCAATCGAGGCTGATGTGCTTATGTCACTGTTCGTGATTTTCCATGTTGCTTCTAGAATGTTAGGGTCATGACCATCATTATTCATGACGTGACTGTGTTGAGGGGTTGTTTAGTATACTTTTTTATGCGCGCAGGTGTGAGCTTGGTATTTTGTTCTAAATTCATTTGAATGTAGTTGGTTCCATATTCATTATTTTCTTTTTTTTCGTATATAATGGCGTATTTGCATATATGTTTACGCATACGGTACATACTTGGGTGTACAGTTATACACAAACAGACACAAAAATAGAACGCATGTACACCTACTGTATATGGATAGTTATCTATCTATACATCTATGTATGAATTTCTCTCTCCTTGTTCTATTATCATTCTGAGAACTATTGTATGAATCATTCTGCCGTAGTTTCTATGCCAAGCCTATACGTTGTATGTATTAGGGATAACTTAGGTCAAAACATCTCTCTCTTTCTCTTGCTCTTACTCCCTCTCTCCCTCTCTCTCTCTTTCTATTTCTCTCTATCTTTCTATTTCTATTTCTCTCTATCTTTCTATTTCTCTCTCTCTCTCTCTCTCTCTCTCTCTCTCTCTCTCTCTCTCTCTCTCTCTCTCTCTCTCTCTCTCTCTCTCTCTCTCTCTCTCTCTCTCTCTCCCTCCCTCCCTCCCTCCCACCCTTCCTCCCTCCCACCCTCTCTCCTTCCTTCCCTCCCTCTATCTCTCCCTCCCTCCCTCTCTCCCTCCCTCTCCCCCTCCTTCCCTCTCTCCCTCCCTCCCTCCCTCTCTCCCTCCCTCCTTCCCTCTCTCCCTATACATTCCCCGCCACATTCCTGCATAACAAGCAGCAGATTTAAAAGTGCGGGTCATCAGCTCACCCTCACAAGATAAAACACGCACAGACACGTTCACTCTCCTCGCCTCCCCGCTTGGTACCTCATGCCGGAAGCTTTCGTCTATTGTTTAACTGTAAGCTGATGCCTTTGTTATTTGGTGGAGGTGAAGGTTATTATTTTATATTTTTTGTGTCTGTTGTTAAGCAAAAGGAGATACATAACTGAATTTCTGATTAGGTTTGAGAATTGGGTTGTTGTTGTTTT
>NW_028234420.1:29583863-29588863 GCF_977035675.1 Penaeus japonicus
CTCTCTCTCTCCCTCTCCCTCTCCCTCTCCCTATTCCTCACCCTAACCCTAACCCTTTCCCTCTCCCTCCCTCCCTGCTTCTCTCTTCCTTCTCTCCCCCTAATTTTCTACCGCTATTGTTCCACTCTCCGCGCCAGAACAAAACAGGACAAAAGTAGAACGATTCGGATTACGAGCGCTGGTAACTGCACAGGTGACCTTGGCAAGATGAGGAAGAGAAAAAGCGGGAATAAAGTAAAGAATAGCGATGCACAGAGAGAGGGGAGGGGGGGAGGAGGGAGGTAGCGGGGAAGAGAAAGAGAGACACAGAGGGAGAGAGAGAGAGAGAGAGAGAGAGAGAGAGAGAGAGAGAGAGAGAGAGAGAGAGAGAGAGAGAGAGAGAGAGAGAGAGAGAGAGAGAGAGAGAGAGAATACTCGTCGGCACAAAACAAACAAGCAAGTAAACAAACGAAGATACAGAAAGGGACAAAAAATATATACATACATATGTATATATTTATATATACACATTTATATACAGAGAATTGTTAAAAAAAGACAAAATGAGATACAGAAGAACTTACTCCTGTGAGCGAACATATCCGGCATCCGAAACGTAGCTTCGAATCATCGCTTCTGGAACAACGAAGCTTCGTAACACAGGATCCGAAAATGATTGTTATTCGCACAGTCCACAATGGTAATCCGGAGGTCATTATACACCAATGGTCGAATATTTATTGTTATTTATATGTGTTTTTATTATCATGTACGTCGGTTTGTGTTATCCTATCGGAAGAAAGTTATCATTGACGATGACATACATGAATTTTGACAAAAAGATAAAGACAATACAAAGATGAAAAATTATGATGTTTGATATATCAGGTAAAATGACTTGAATAATGGATAAAAGGTTCTTTATCTCTAAATTACTTATTATATAAGTATCAGTATCCTTCTATATATTTTTCCCCTCCTTTCCTCCCTCCCTCTCCCTTCCCTACTCCTTCCCGCCCCTTCTCCCTCCCTCTCTCCCACTCCTTCCTTCCCTCTCTCTCGCTTTCCTCTCTCCCCTTCTCCTTCACTCCCTCCCTTCTCTCTCTCCCTCTCTTCCTCTCCTTCATTTTATCCATCTACCCATCCCTCCCTTCCTTTCTCTTTCCCTTCCCTCATCTACCCATCATTCCCTCCCACTCTCCCTCTCCCTCCCTCCCTCTTTAACTTTCCTCACTCACTCACTCATTCTCCCTCCTCCTTCTCCTTCCCTCCGTCTATCTACCTCCCTCCCTCCCCTTTTCCATCCCTTCCCCCCTTCTCCATCCATCCATCCCTTCTTCCCTCCCTCCCTCCATCTCCCCCCCCCTCCATCCCTTCCCCCCTTCTCCATCCCTCCAACACTTCCTCCCTCCCTCCCTCCCTCCCTCTCCCCCTCCCTCCGTCAAGAGAATGCAACGCTTCCCTAGAAACATATCAACGCCTTTCCCCTTAGCCATTCCCAAGCCTATACCAACGGGCTGTGCAAAGTTGAAATACAAAGTAGAAATATTAATCCCATTAATCTTTCCTTGTTGATAGAATAAAATTCGAATGTAATGAACAAATAATTCTTTGAATGAGGATGTGATAGAAAGATTGATAGACGGTTATTTTTTTAAAATCTATTTATTCATTTATTTATTTATTTGTCTTTATATTCTGAGTAGTGGTTTGATTATCTTATTGATTATCTTGTTATTGGTCATCTCTCTTATTCTTTGTACGTTTTTTTTCTCTTTCTTTCTTTCTTTTTCTTTTATCTTAATTTTCCTTCTTCTTCATCGTTTTATTTTTTTTTTATTTTTTTTCTATATGTTATCCCTTGTTTGTATTATTCTTTTTCGTCTTTTCTTTTTTATCTCTTTTGTACTTCTACTTTGTCCTCTCCTCCTTCTCTTCCTCTATCTTCTACTTCTTCCTCCTCATCCAACTTTGCGATCTTCATTTAAAGGATGTTGATGATTATTATTCTTATTCTGCACTTGCTTAAACTTTCAATTGCGTTTTAACATTTAGACTAAAGTAATCACACAGGACCACCTCTCTCTCTCTCTCTCTTACTCTCTCACTCTTTCTCTCTCTCTCTCTTTCTGGCTTTTTCTCTTTCTCTCTCTCTCTCTCTCTCTCTCTCTCTCTCTCTCTCTCTCTCTCTCTCTCTCTCTCTCTCTCTCTCTCTCTCTCTCTCTCTTACTCTCTCACTCTTTCTCTCTCTCTCTCTTTCTGGCTTTCTCTCTCTCTCTCTCTCTCTCTCTCTCTCTCTCTCTCTCTCTCTCTCTCTCTCTCTCTCTCTCTCTCTCTCTCTCTTTCTCTCTCTCTTTCTCTCTCACTCTTTCTCTCTCTCTCTCTTTCTCTTTTTCTCTTTCTCTCTCTCTCTCTCTCTCTCTCTCTTTCTCTCTCTCTCTCTCTCTCTCTCTCTCTCTCTCTCTCTCTCTTTCTCGCTTTCTCTCTCCCTCTCTATCCCCCTCTTCCTCCTCCTCCTCTTACCCAAAGCAGATAAGAAAAAAAAAAGAAATTTAAAAGAAATATCTAATAACCTGAGAGTAACTTATCTCCCCACTGCACACCCCAATTACCCCCCCCCCTCCCTCCCCCTCCCCTCTGCCTGGGGGAGCAATATGCCACACGAATCGTGACTGGCCAGAGGGAAAGGAGCAGGACATCACGACCTAAGCCCTAATCCGCCAATCGCAAAGACCCTAATCATCTGATTGTCCAATTATCTCGTTTTAACCATTCCAGTCTTTAATATAGGAGGCTCATCCAGTCACTCGATTCATAACTTTCTAATCGCTAAGCATTTTAGTGATCGAATCATCCAATCATACGTGTTGAAAATCGTTTTTATTCTTTGTTGACAGAATGGCCAATCTCCTGATTTTCAGATACCCAATTTTCGAATCGCTCAATCATCCTATTTCTCAATTCCAATCCTCAAGGAATGATCTTAATTCCAGGCTACTAATTTCTTATAACTAGATCTTGCAATTTCAATTCCAGAGATTATTCGTCGGCCAACCTCCAATCTATTAATTGCAGTATCCTAATCAGAGAACTTCCACTAACGATGTATTCCAATCACCTCTAATCACAGTTTCTATTCGAATCCCCAAATACTTTATTGCGAGACTTGTGGAAGTGTCCTTTTAAATTTGGCCAAAGAAAAAAGAGGAAGAATATGAATGAAAAGGAAGAAATAGGAGGAGAAGAAAAGAAGAAGAAAGAAGAAAAAGAAAAAGAAGAAGAAGAAGAAAGAAAACAAAAAAAAAAGAACAAGAAAAAAAAAGAGATGAAGAAGAAAGAATAAGAAAGAAAGCAAAAACAAGGAAAAAAATAAGATAAAATAAAATGATGAAATGAATAAAGAAATAACAATAAAAATTCAGGATCCGAGACCAAATTGTTCGTTCGGCAGCCTCCATCACCAGTTAGCCTCACCGGGCACGCGTTCTCTCTCTCTCTCTCTCGGTGAAAAGAACTCACTTCCGGTCTCTTATAAGGTTCTCTAACGTGTTCTTAAGTTGTGTGGATGATTTTAGGTTATTGTTATATAATTACGGTTTTGTAAGGGCTTCGATTATTGTTTTTAAGTCCATACTGTGATGTTTATTTATATATATTCATTTATTATTATTATCATTTTATTTTTTTTCTTCATTATTTTTCTTCTCATTTCTTTTAATCCTTTTATTCTGTTGCGTCTGCTTTATAAGAAAATCGTAATTTCAATCTCATTATTTATCTTCGTTTCCTTCATATCCCATCTTCCTTCCATCCTATTGCCTTCCCCTCCTCTTCCTCCTTGTTCATCATCCCCTCCTACTTCTTCATCTTCTCCCACTTCTCTTTCTCCTCCTTCTTCTTCTTCTCCGTCTTCTCCTTCATCTCCTTCTCCTCCTTCTTCTTCTTCGCCTCCTTCACCTCATCTTCACGAGAGACGCAAACGTTAACAAGATATCCAAACCAGTGACATTTCCTAGCCATTGCTTACAAAATGAAACTCTTAAGAAGCTTCGTGTATGGATTTAGAAAAGGCAATCAGATTAGGTAAATGAATGCGTTATCAAGATTAATTTCTGGAGATTTATGGATCATGTATCATTATTAGTTTTTGAGATAAGTGCTCTCTGCCTTTGCGGTTTGGTCTTTGGTCTAATTACTTACTGGAAATGCACTAAAGGTGAGAGAGATAGAGAGAGGGGGTGGGAGAGGGGAGAGGGAGGATGGGAGGAGAGGGGAGAGGGAGGGTGGGAGGGAGAGGGAGGGGGGAAAGAGAGAGAGAGAGAGGATAGATAGATAGATAGATAGATAGATAGAGAGAGAAAGAGGGAAGAGAGAAAATTAGAAAAAAGAGAAAGAAAAATGAAGAGAAAAAGACAAAGAAGAGATAAGAAGAAAGTAGATAAATGGATATATAAATAGAGATAGAGATAGACAGATAGATAGATAGATAGAGAGAGAGAGAGAGAAAGAGAGAGAGAGAGAGAGAGAGAGAGAGAGAGAGAGAGAGAGAGAGAGAGAGAGAGAGAGAGAGAGAGAGAGAGAGAGAGAGAAGACCCAAATGACAAAGGCATTTCCGGCAGCTTTTATCTTTTTTTATTTACAGTGAAGGGCGGCAGCTGTTGCTCCCCTACATAACAATGCCTAACCTTGCACTGGCGATACCTATCTTACTTCGTTAAATGACTTCGCTCTCAAATCCAGAGACCGCGGAGACAATACATCTATAAAACGGGGTCAGGTGCTAAATGGCGAGCGCGGGGTCATAATAGGAACAAAAAAAAGTGAAATTAGAGAGAAAAAAAAGATAAATGGGTGGGTGAGTGAGAAAGAAAAATCAATTAGGATGAGTTAGAGAGGAGAGTTAGTTGACTATTGTAAAAGGGATTGTATACATTGGCTCCCTCACTTTTTTTATCTTTTTTTTTTCTTAAAGGATCTTGTAGATAAAGTAAATCCCTACCATAAAGTCTTTTCTTCAGGGA
>NW_028234420.1:29593377-29605877 GCF_977035675.1 Penaeus japonicus
AGTAATGGTGATTAATGAATGAAAAATGACAACCACAATAACCAGAAAATCATATGTTCATAGCAACAACAACCAAAAATTAAAACAACGATAACGGGGTTGATGTCAATGATAAAAGATAAAAAATAGAAGTAAAGTAATTAAAAAAAATACAACAAAGGATTTTAAGAAAACACAAAACAAAGGAGAAACAAACAGAGAATAAGAAGATAATCCAAAAATATTAATAAAACGAAAGAAACAATAGTATAAAAAAATTGAAAATCAAATAAAGAAAAAACACGAAAAATAATGAAACGCAATATATCTAACCTAGTGAAAGAAAACAAAACAACAACAAAAAAGAAAATATAAAACGGAACAAATGGGAGCGAGAACAAGAGAAAACAAAATAGAAAAAGAACTAGCAAGTATGTAAAATCAGACCAAGAAAAATCGATGAAGGAACACAAGGAACAACAAAAAGAAGACGAAGAACAAACAATAACAACAAATTACCCCCCCCCCCAAAAAAAAAAAAAAAAAAACACGGTTGAACAAAACGTATCAAATCAAATCCCCAAACAAGCAAAGGGTGGAGAAATAGAGAGAGAGAGAGAGAGAGAGAGAGAGAGAGAGAGAGAGAGAGAGAGAGAGAGAGAGAGAGAGAGAGAGAGAGAGAGAGAGAGAGAGAGAGAGAAAGAGAAAGAGAGAAAGAGAGAAAGAGAGAAAAAGAGAAAGAGAGAAAGAGAAAGAAAGAAAGAGAAAGAGAAAAAGAGAAAGAGGGAAAGAGAAAGAAAGAGAAATAAACAAAAAGAAAGAGAGAAAGATAGATAGAGAGAGAAAGAGAGATATCGCCCCTTCACAAAACGCGGTAAGCAAAGATTCCCCTGTCCTTAATTACAGGGTAGCGCCACGCACAGCTACATTGCCACAGCCTTATATTTACCGTGGAATGCCGTCGGAATGCCATACAGTACCCTGGCGACGCAGTTCGATTCCTTTAGCTCCTGGGTAGAGGGGGTCAGGGTAGGGGTAGAGGGGAGAGGGGAGATGAAAGAGCTAAGAGGAAGAACACCTTTAAGGTTGATTATCCCCTTGGAGATGCACGGGAATACGGTCCGTAGCTGCCTTTTGGACTTTCTCTGTCCGCGGTTAAATGTTTTGTTTATGAGTGGCAGACGTTAAGAGTAATTACACGTGGAGTGGAATGAATGAATTTATTAATGAGGAGGCCGCTAACGGTGTAATTAAAAGTTCGGTTTCGTAAAAGGTCACTTATTTGACCTGAGGCGGTTCAGGGATAGTGTGAATGGGGAGGGTTTTTTTTTGTTGTTGTTGTTTGTATTTGTGATTCTGTGATGGCAGTTTTGGTCATTGTTAGAGTTGTGGCAGTTATTGGTATCATTACTGGTGATTTTATTGTTTTTATTGTGATTATAATTATGGAGTCATTATCATTATCATGATACTATGATTATCATTATCTTTATTATGATACTATGATTATTTTTATCATTATGATTATACGATGATTATCATTATTGTTATTATGATACTGTAGTTATTACCATCATTATCATGACACTATAATTATTATCATTATCATTTTCATCCTTATAACCAATTCCAGTATGATTATGATTATCATTATTGTTATTGTTAATACTACTTTACATAATCATTATTAATCATCCTTCTATTTACCAAATTACTATCATTATTATTATCATTATCATCATCATTAGTATTGCCATTATCATTATCAGTATCATCATTATCATTTTATCATCATGATCCTTATAATTATCACATTATTAGCAGTAGTACTATTAGTACTATTATTGATATAATGATCATTATCAGCATCATTGCTACTGCTGTTATTATCATCATTACTATTATCACTGTTATTGTTATCATCATCATCATTATCATTATTAGTTATAATGATAATAATTTGTATTATCATAACTATTATCAATATAATTATCATAAGATCTAACAATATCATCGTATTCATTGTCTTCTTCTTCAAATTCATTATTGTTATTAACATCAGCATCATTAGTATTAATGTCATCGTTATAAACATTACCATCATTATCATAGTAATGTTTATCTTTATTCTTATAAAGATCAGAAGTATCATCATTATCATTATCTTTATTTTTGTCCTTATCACTATGATAATTATTATTATCATTATAATCATTATCATTATTAAAATTATCATTACTATCAATATTATTTTTTTTATTATTATCAACATTATCATCATAATTCTAATCATCATTGCTATTGCTTTCATGACAATTTTCATCCTCATTATCATCATCAATATTACTAGCATCATAATCATGAAGATCATTTATATTATCATCATTACCATAATTATAATCATAACAATTATCATCATCTTCATTATCACAATGATGATGATAATAACACTTATTATCATTAACATATTTAGCCTTGTCATTATTACCGCTGCCATCATTATCATTATCATCATCAGACTATCATCATCATTATTGTCATTGTCCTTATCACTATCATTTCCATTATCATCATCATTACTTTTATCACTGTTGTTACCAGTCACTATTTTCACTATCATTGTTGTAATTGACATTGATATTAATACGAGTATAATCATTATTATGATAAATATAATTATCTATAAAATTACTGCTAGCAACATTGATCTGTCTATGACTATTATAATCATTATCATTATCATCAATTATCATCATCATTATTATCATAATCATTGTTGTTGACATTGCTATTGATGTTATTATCATTCTAATTATTATTATTCATTAATAAATGATGATAAATAGATATAATTAGAGGAATATCTGTAAATATTTCCATATGAATAGTCATTTATTTGATAGAATACAATTCATAATAACAGAAAGAACAACAGCAAATGTTATTGATGGAGATGATAATAACCACCACCAACAACAACAACAACAACACCAACAACACTAATACAAAACCCTAATTCCAAAGTTATCATACAACAGTCATGCATGACAAAGAAACATTCTTAGGTGATGGTGTCACACTCACTTCCAGAGATGAGATTGAGTGTGACCATTAATACACAGGCGGTAAATGGATACAGATCCTGGATTAGTGGTGAGTGGATGGTAGAGTGATTAGAGGGAGAGGGGTGGGGGGTGGGGGTAATGATTGTTATGATTATGTTGGTAATGATAGCGCTTTTGATTATAATAGTGATGAAAGTGATTATGGTTGTAATCATTGGGATGGTTGTGATAGGAGTTATGATAGTTGTAAGAGTAATGATGGTGATGGTATGAATTATGATAATCATACTAATAATAGTAATCATAGTAATGATAATAATAGTAATCATAGTAATGATAATAATAATGATAATCATCGTCAAGATAATGATAATGATAATCATAGTAATGATAATAATGATAACAACTATAATAACAATGAAAAGCATAATAATTAAGATAATAACAAGCATGTCCAGGGATTCAAAATTTGTGTTGAGTGCATGGTATAGGGATTAGGGGGGTGAAGGGAGAGGGGGGTGAGAGGGAGGGGGGGAGGGGAGGGGGTTGATGTTGGGGAAGTGAGGTATATGATTGTGGTTTACAAAGTGAAAACAAGGCATAGTAATAAAACCAGAGTGTGTTTGAGTGTGTGATTGTATGTGTGTGTGGTATATATATATATATATAATTATATGTATATATATATATATATATATATATATATATATGTATATATATATAGATATATATATACATATATATATATATATATATATATATATATATATGTATAATATATATATATATATATATATATTATATATATATATATATATATATGTATATATATATAGATAATATATACATATATATAAATATATATATAATATATATATATATATGTATGAATATATATAATATATATATATATAATAAACATATATATACATATATATACATAATATATATTCATACATACTGTATATATATACACACATACATACATATATATATATATATATATATATATATATATATATATATATATATATTATATATATATTATATATATATATATGCATATATATATATATATATATATATATATATATATATATATATATATATATATATATATATATATTGTGTAAACTTACGTCTGTTTGTCTTACTATCTACCTACCTGTCTATCTATCTACATGCTTCTATACCCACTTCGTCTATCGTTCGCCTCTATATCATTAAAACACACACACACACACACACACACACACACACACACACACACACACACACACACACACACACACACACACACACACACACACACACACAAGGAAAATGACCGTAGCAAGGGCGTAGTGGGCGTTCCAGATGCTGAATTAAGACATGTTCGGACTATGGCAGCTTCTGGGACGGGGACATTTACCCGTTATTTCCACATCTCGGAAACTTGAAGCAATGGGGATTCCGGTCTTTTAAATAACGCTCGTCTTAGGCCAGGTGAGCACAAAGAAAAGAGGTCAGTTTTTTTGTCTTTTTTATTTCTCAGTTTCTTTGCTTTTGTCTTGGTCTCTCTCGCTCTGTCTGTCTGTCTGTCTTTCTCTCTTTCTCTTTCTAATCTTTCTCGTTCTTTCTCTCTGCCTCTGCCTCTCTCTCTCTCTCTCTCTCTCTCTCTCTGTCGCTCTTTCTTTCTCTCTCTCTCTATGTCTCTCTCTCTCTCTCTCTCTCTCTCTCTCTCTCTCTCTCTCTCTCTCTCTCTCTCTCTCTCTCTCTCTCTCTCTCTCTCTCTCTCTCACTCTCTCTCTGTCTCTGTCTCTCAACCCTCCTATACTCATTCTCTCTCTCTCACACACACACTGTCCTCTCTCTTTCTCTTTCTCTCTCTCTCTCTCTCTAACACACCCCTTTTCCTCTCTCTCTTTCTCTCTCTGTCTTCTCTGGTTGCCTACATCGCTGACGAAATACATGTCACAATACAAAAGGCCCAACGGTAATGCTTATATAACAAACACCCAGAAAATTTTCCTATTATATTTTCTACCCTTATGGACGTTATATCCGAGCGTAAGGACGTTAAATCCGAACGTGCTTGCATGCATTTGTATACGTCCGTGCGTGCGTGTATGAGAGCAGTGCCTTGAACTTGAAGACGCTGCCCAGATGACCGATGAAAAAGCACTGTCCGCAGAACATTATTCCTATCAGGGTTACAGCGTAGACGCGACGGATACGCTCAGCTGGCTCCTTTGCAGAATCAATGGAGCGAGCTCTGGCGGCGGCTGCGGGAGCGGAACGCATCTCTAAACATGGCATTTTTTTTATGGATTGCGTACTCTCGACAGCGGAAGAATAGCTACTTATTCTCTTTCTACTGATATATATACTTTTTTTCTCTATCTCTATCCTTCTTCTCTATTTTCTTTTCTTTCTTTCTCTTTCTTTTTATCTTTATTTCTTCTATATTTGTCTTTCTCCTTTTCTCACTTTATTTATTTCTCTTTCTCTCTATGCCCCTCTCCATTTCTCTCTCTCTCTCTCTCTCTCTCTCTCTCTCTCTCTCTCTCTCTCTCTCTCTCTCTCTCTCTCTCTCTCTCTCTCTCTCTCTCTCTCTCTCTCTCTCTCTCTCATACTTCCCTCCCTCACGCACTTTTAATATCCATCGATCTATTTCTCCGAGTCTCCCCTCCACTCTACCTTTATCAAGATCAAGACACTACACTATTCTTCTAAAAATTAAAAAAATTAAAAAAGAATGGAAATTAGACAAGAGTCTTGTGTCCAGTTCTTTCAATTCAGTCATCAGCCTCACAAAAGCTTTCGTGGAAGCGGTTCTGACCAGCCACAACCTTTTCCTATGTTCAATAACCATGATTAATATTATTAACAGTGTAACCTTTTGGGTCTTCATAGGAGAAGAATTTCGAGAATTGGTCTGTAAATATTTCGAAGTAAAATTAAAGATTGTTTTGCTAAATACGCATGGATAGAGTACATACATATGCAAACAAACAAACACACACACACACACACACACACACACACACACACACACACACACATCAATATATATACGTCCATCTATGTACGTATATGTATAAGGGTATATGTACGTGTAGTTATAAACGCATATACGCTGACACACGAATTTCACCTTTATCTACCAATGATACAAAGGACCTCTTCAAACGGTCTTTGTAATTCCCAATTCCAGTAACCGAATTAAAAGGGAAATTTCGACATCTTGGAGATCCCAAGATTACTTTGAGGTCCGAGTACTCAATGTCCTTTCGCGTCTTCACGATATATGCAGATCTTGTTACAGAAAATAACGGGAATATCAATAATGATAATACTAATAATGATAATATCAATAATCATAATACTACTAATAATAATTTGAACAATAATTTGATTCGGTAATTTATCATTATCATTAAAGCAATATTCATAGAAATAAAAATAAGGATTATAATAACATTGGAAACAAAATGATAAATAAAAAATAAAATTAATGAGAACGATGTTACCCTGTCTACAAAAAATACATACCGATATTTTGAAAGTCAATCGATCTGTATTTAAAATATCCTGTTATTTTCCAAAGCAAATTATTATATGAGGAATGCGCTTATAACTGATTCGTTTCCTCTCTCTCTCTCTCCTTCTGTCGCTCTTCCTCTCCGTCTCCTCTCGCTCTCTCTCTCTCTCTCTCTCTTTCGTTCTGTCGCTCTTTCTCTCTCTCTCTCTCTCTCTCTCTCTCTCTCCTTCTGTCGATCTTCCTCTCCGTCTCCTCTCGCTCTCTCTCTCTCTCTCTCTCTCTCTCTCTCTCTCTCTCTCTCTCTCTCTCTCTCTCTCTCTCTCTCTCTCTCTCTCTCTTTCGTTCTGTCGCTCTTTCTCTCTCTGTCTCTCTCTCTCTCTTTATCTTCATCTATATCTTTCTCTATTTAAATCTGTATGTTTGTCTTTTTTTCTCTCTCTCTGACTACATCTTTCTATATTTACATCTGTCTGTCTGCTCTCTCTCTCTTTCTCTGTCTCTCTCTCTCTCTCTCTCTCTTTCTTTCTCTCTCTCTCTCTCTCTCTCTATCTCTCTGTCTGTCTGTCTGTCTCTCTCTCTCTCTCTCTCTCTCTCTCTCTCTCTCTCTCTCTCTCTCTCTCTCTCTCTCTCTCTCTCTCTCTCTCTCTCTCTCTCTCTCTCTCTCTCTCTCTCTCCTCTTTATTCTCCTTAATAATCGTGCATCCGGTGTTATCACAGAGAGAGAAAGAGAGAGAGAGGGTCGGGCCAATGGCTGAACTGGGCGAGTAGATCGTATGTTATTTCCGCCATGTTGCGACACTGTTTCCCGCCTAAACGAACCACGATGTTCATTTGTTTTCTCTCTCTCTGTTTCGTCTTAATGAATGTTTTGATAACTTCGTGAACTGTGTTGCGTATGTATTATTATTCTCCTGTTTTTTTTTTTTAGAGTTCAATCGTTTGTTTGTATGATGTTTTGAATATATTGTAAATCGGGAAAAGGGGAGATTGCTAAACGGCTGAGGAGGAGCAGTTCATTCACAAATTTTTGGGTGTGCGCATAAGGTTATTGGATACACATCTACTCCTTCTCTCTCTCTCTCTCCTTTTACTCTCTTTTTCTCTCTCTCTATTTCTTTCTTTCTCTCTCTCTCTCTCTCTCTCTTTCCTTCTCTTTTTTTTCACTTTCTTTGTCTCTCTCTCTCTCTCTCTCTCTCTCTCTCTCTCTCTCTCTCTCTCTCTCTCTCTCTCTCTCTCTCTCTCTCTCTCTCTCTCTCTCTCTCTCTCTCAATTTCTTGATCAATAACAACAATAACCATTATCACTGTTTTTTTTATCAAAGCGCTCACTACTACTATAAAAAATGATATAGATAACATAATCCTAACGTTTTTATAATCATATAACAATACTCTTATCAACGCCAATATATACATAAATAACAACAGAAAAGCAACAACAACAACGACAATAATGAGAGAAATATGAATAATGATGGTGATAATAACAACAAAACAATGATGATAACAATAACAACAATAATAATGATAATGATAATAATGATAACAACAACAGTAATGACAATAACTATGATAATAATAATAAAAACAAAGACAATAATTACAATAAAAATGATAATGATAATAATGGTGATAATGAAAACAATAACAATATCCGGAATAATAACAATAATGATAGTATTAACAACAATGATACTTATCATAATTATTATCATTGTTATTACCATTATTATCTTTGTACTAATAACAATAACAGTAATAAGAATGATGATGATAACAAATACAACAACAGTATTAGAAAAAGTAAAAATGAGGATTATGATAACAATGAAAATTATCACAAGAACAAGAACACGTACTCTTAACAACAATACTAATAAAAATATGAGAACCGACAAGTAGAATTATGGTAATGCATAACAATGATAAACAATGTAAAGAACGATAAATATAGTTTATCATTATCATAATTTTTATTTCTGTTAGTTATTAGTTGTATTAGTATTATCGTTATCATTTTTATTACTTTTCCCATTATCATCGTTCCTATTATTATTATTATCACTGTTACCCATATTATTATCCTTATTATCATCACTATTGTCGTCTTTATCATTATCATTCTCACTATCATCATCATCATAATCGTTATCATTTTCATTACACCTATCATCACTATCATTCCCATAACCACAATTATCATCCTTAATTACGTCATCATTCCTATCACAAGAAGAAGAACAATAACTCTAATGATAACAATAACAAAAATAAAAACAGCATCAAGGTACGAATAAGATCTATTATCATTCGTGATAACAAAACACAGATAACGATAAATTTTGAAGAAAAGATTAAGAATTTGGAAATTATAGCTTATCATTGGAAGAATTTGGTAACGAGAATTGAATTCATTATATTTCAAAACCCAAATATTTATGTTTAAGATTTGGATTAAAGACTATTGAATGTAATGAAGAAATAATATCTGTTAGTAATATCAATAGTAGTAGTAGCAGTAGTTGTAGTAGTAGAAGTAGTAGTAGTAATGATAATGATAATAACAACTATAATAATAATTGCAACAATAATGATAATAGTAATAATAATCGTAATATAAGAATAGCACTAACAACGATAAAATATTCATGATAATAATAAAAAAGGATAACAAACATAATAATAGTAATACTAATGATAATTATAATAACAATAATAATATGAATAATATCAACAACAATAACAGTAACAGCGGTAATAAAAATAATAATAATTATGATAAAAATGATGATGGTAATTATAAAAGATACTAATAATAGCAATGGTAGTGATAAACTTAGTAACAATATTGATAATAAAAAGTTACACTAATGATAACAACAATAGTAATAAGGATAATAAAAATAATATGATAATACTAACAACAGCAAGAACAACAACGATAATGATAATAATAATAATGATAATAATAATAATGATAATAATAATAATTATAATAATAATAATGATAATAATAATAATTATTATTATTATAATGATAATAATGATGATAATGATAATGATCATAATAATAAAAATAATGATGAGGATAATGATAATAATAATGATGATAATGATGATAGTATCATTATAATAATAATGATAACAATGATTACCACCATTATATTTTCTATCATCATTATGATAAAACAATGATAATAACAATGATAATAATTGCTACAATAGTAAAATATCATTATAATGATAATTACATTGAAAGTGATTGTATTAATAATAGTGAAAGTAAGAAATATGATCATTATCTTCATAATGATAATAATAACATCAAAAGCAAAAATGGCAGTTATATTTGCATCATAATAAGACCTCATTTTGTTACAGCCATTATGTGCAGGCAATATTATGTTTGAATTCTTAACGAAATTTCTTCTTCAATTATATCCATCAGCCTTGCAGTTTCTCAAAAAATATGTATCTATAACACATAAAAGATATCTATTTCGTCGTGAACCCGGATAGAATGTTTGAAAAGCTGAGAAAATCGGGTAAAAAAATACAAATATAACCATCCGAATCCCTCACCAACGGCAACGCGCTCAACGGATCTTCCTTCCTTTTTCCTAAACGGAATTTAAAGTTCTGAATCGTATCTGCACTTTCGTTGATGAATAGATATTTCAGATAATTTCACCGATCGAATTATCAAAGAGGAAAGAGTAAATACCGTGATAATAGCGAAGAAAAGGTCGAGTCGGCAGTCACCAACTCGGACATCGTCGACCCCAGCGAAATTCCTGATCCAAGATGGCGGACTCCGAGGCCTGGCTGGCTGGCTGGTGGTAACGCGACAAAGAACTTTTCTTCCTTTTCGTCTACAGCTGCACCTCTCTCTCTCTCCTTCTCTCTCCCTCTTCTGCCGCCTCCATTCTCATGATGGAAATATTTCCGGTGGAGATGACACGATCCGAAGCTCCGTTTGAGAGCGAGGAGATAGAGATAAGAGGAATGTTTTCGGAGAGATGCGGCAGGGAAGCTAAGCTCTTGAAATTCACGGTGTGGCTTGCATCCCACGTCAAATTTAAGTTATTATTCACTTAATTCCTTATTCATTTCGATTGTTTTTTCTATCCTTTGGCGAGAGAATAGCGATCGGGAAATTAGGCGATAGAAATGAAATAAAAAAAACAAGGAGCAGAAATTCAAACGTATTTTTCAACTTCATCAATAAAAGATCTATTCACGGAAGGTTACCAATACAAGCGATACAATTTAGTTCCTTACATGTTAATTACAACAATAATCACCTTTCGGGCATTTCCTTCCTAATATGCCTAACCCTCTCTCTCTCTCTCTCTCTCTCTCTCTCTCTCTCTCTCTCTCTCTCTCTCTCTCTCTCTCTCTCTCTCTCTCTCTCTCTCTCTCTCTCTCTCTCTCTCTCTCTCTCTTTCCTTAATATTTACTACCGAGTTTAACCAGTCCTGCCCGTAGCCACGAATACACTACTCCGTGTGTGTGTGTGAGTGTGTGAGTGAAAAAAGAATACGTTATAGAGTTTTTATAGCAGATGGTAACCGCGTAACCCCAGATATTTCCGCTCAATAAACATGTGCTTGAGTAGCTGCTGGCAAGACGTGGGTAAGATGTCAACACTGTAGCTTTTGTTTATATATCTCTCTCTTTCTCTCGCTGTCTACCTATCTACCCAGCTTGTTTTCTCTTTCTCTTTCTCTCTCTCTCTCTCTCTCTCTCTCTCTCTCTCTCTCTCTCTCTCTCTCTCTCTCTCTCTCTCTCTCTCTCTCTCTCTCTCTCTCTCTCTCTCAGAGTGTAAATAAATACACGCACGCAGACCCTCGCACATACAGTCACATAAACTTATAAAATGTATAAATGTGTTTGACTTTAAGTGTTATTTCTCAGAAAAGCGAGAGAGATTAATTTGCATAACATTAAGTACTATACTACCTATTATTCATTAGTTGTATTATAACCAATTTAAAACTGTTTCACGTTCACCGCTTTTATTTTTTATTTTTTGACTAATTCTCTCTCTCACTCTCTCTCTCTCTCTCTCTCTCTCTCTCTCTCTCTCTCTCTCTCTCTCTCTCTCTCTCTATATATATATATATATATATATATATATATATATATATATATATATATGTGTGTGTGTGTGTGTATACATATATATGTATGTGTGTGTGTGTGTGTGTGCATACATACATATATACATACATATATATATATATATATATATATATATATATATATATATATATATATATATAACTTGGTTGTTATTCCTAATTTATAGTCATTAAATATGTATAAAAATAAAGGTGACCAATTATCTTATCCGGAGTATTCCTTTGCTACAAGAAAGGAAAGAAAGGGTTAGAGATGAAAATCACAAGAAAAGGAAATAAAAAATAATGAAAGTTCCGGGAAAAGGTACATAAAACTAACAAAAAAATAGTTAACATTTTGGAAGCTCATTTGATCTCGGCCATACGTCTTAGTACGGGAAAAAAGCCCTTGTGGTTAATGTCATAAGGATCTTTTTCCTATATCAATCACACGAGAGGGTTGGAGATGACTGCTTTTCCTTTTGAGAAAAATAATAAAACATAATAAAAGCTTATTCTCTCTCTCTCTCTCTCTCTCTCTCTCTCTCTCTCTCTCTCTCTCTCTCTCTCTCTCTCTCTCTCTCTCTCTCTCTCTCTCTCTCTCTCTCTCTCTCTCTCTCTCTCTCTCCCTCCCCCTCTCTCTCTCTCTCTCTTTTTCTCTCTCTCTCTCTCCTCTCTCTCTCTCTCTCTCTCTCTCTCTCTCTCTCTCTCTCTCTCTCTCTCTCTCTCTCTCTCTCTCTCTCTCTCTCTCTCTCTCTCTCTCTCTCTCTCTCTCTCTCTCTCTCTCTCTCTCTCTCTCTCTCTCTCCTTC
>NW_028234420.1:29613377-29618377 GCF_977035675.1 Penaeus japonicus
GCGCCACTCGGGCTGAGCGGCGAACGCGAGGTCGAGCGGCGGCCACGGGGGGCAGAGGCCCCCTGGGTGAAGAGCCCCTGCGCCACTTCTCTGCTGGCCGGGCTGAGCGCCAGTTCGTAGGGCGGCGGGAGCGGCCACGGCTCCTGCGGGACCGTGCTTTGAGGCGTCCACGCCCACGTGTCGGAGGAGGCGCCGCCCAGGCTCGGGGTGTCCATGGCAGCGCTGGACGCCGGCCATACCTGCCGCAGGTCGCCCTCCTCCCACGCCTCCAGGCACACGGTGGCGCCAGTGATGCTGCGCCAGTCGGAGGGGCCGGGCTCCTCGTCGGGGAACTGCGTGAAGGGCGCGTCCTGCGCGCCCGAGAAGTAGGAGTCCTGAGAGGGGCGCGAGTAGGGCGGCGGAGCGCGGCACGGCGCGGCGGGGGCGAAGGAGAGGTCTCCTGCGGTGACACTCACAGCGTGCGCGGCACTGTGCGTGTGCCCTGAGTGCGTGGCCTCCGGGGTGGCCGTGGGGCGGGGGGAGGGCCCGGGGATGCCGGGGGACCCGTAGAGGCTGAGCGAGGGCGTGAGGGCGGGGTCCGGGGAGACGCCCTCCCATGATAGCGACGCCCCTGGGGCGGCTGGCCCGGAGGCGAAGAGGTCGAAGGTACTCGTAGGCTGACTTTGGGATGCAAAGGATTCTTGGCTCGGTTTGGGCGTGGTGAGCGAGGCGTAGGATGTGGTGACTGTGGGCGGGGGGGTGTAGGGGGCGAGGGCGGTGGTCGGAGGGGCAAGGGGAGCAAGGGGGGGCCTGGGGTGCCGCATGGGGGCGTCTGTGGTGTCATCCATGCCAAGCAGCAGGGCGAGGGAGAGCGGCAAGTCCGTCAGTGAAGCGGCGACGGCGACGGTCATCCTGCTAGCGGTGTCCGAGAGCCTCGTGGGAGCCGCACGTCGGGGAGCAGGTGCCGGGAGCGCGTCGGGGCGTGGGCGCGCGTGCTCGGGCGTGTTGAGCGGCGCGCGTGGGCGTCAGCGGTGGCAGGTAGGGCTGGCTGGGGCGCCTGAGTCACGGGTGAGTCAACGCGGCGAGGCAGAGGCTGGGGCGCCGCGGAGAGGCCCACGCGTGCTGTCTCCACCGCGGAGGCTACACTACACTAACACATCTCGTTTTCTTTCACTCGACAAGGGAAACATTTCTAAAAAAACGAACGTTTCTCGGACGTTTCTCATCACTGGCAACGACGAAGTCACATCGCACCGAGCGGTATGTCATAACACTTTCGAAAATACTTCTTTCGCGTTGCCTCATAGCCTGTAAACACACAGAGATTACCGTCACGACGATACAAGCGACAGCATCAATATTGCAGACGTCATCTCGGCCGCTGCCCCTTCGGAAAGCACAGTGGTGGCTGGACGGGGAGACGCACCCACTGACAAAGGTCGTGTGGAGATTCCCTCGCCAAGGTCGAGTCGAAGCTACACACTCACACACAGAAAAACAATAACAATAACAACAAGGTCGCGTCGATTGCTACGCGACGCATCACACACAACGATCGGCGGCGGAGGAGAGCGCGATACACACACCACGAAGGTCGGAGCGATGCAGGACGTGTGAGCGGCGAGAGAGAGAGCGGCGAGAGCGTTCCGACGGCCGAGATCCTCCGCCCGCGACGGGCACCAGCAGGCCGCGCCGTGTCTAAACAAGTGAGGCGTCCCGCAGGAGCTGATCCAACCCCGGCGGCTGATCACACTCGACTGAGGGCCTCTCCTTTTACTCACCCACGCACTCACTCATCCTCATTACTCACCATTGCCTCACACCTGTTGGTAGCGCCCGAGAGACTTATTCACCGGAAACAGCCCCTGCCGAACAACGGTGAGGACAAACCGGAAATGACGAAGGCGGCGGACGGGTCGCAAGCGGCTCGACGGATTATG
This sequence comes from Penaeus japonicus, assembly GCF_977035675.1. Classification (NCBI taxonomy): domain Eukaryota; kingdom Metazoa; phylum Arthropoda; class Malacostraca; order Decapoda; family Penaeidae; genus Penaeus; species Penaeus japonicus. The sequence continues at coordinate 29,615,297 of NW_028234420.1, forward strand.
TCACTTCTTCGCGTAACGGAACGACGGCGGCCTAGCTAGGTCAACCCCTCACACCTCATGACAACCCTATTCAACCCCCTACCCCTCCTCCCCGACACTGGAGGGACGCTTGGTTACTCCAGCAACACTGAACACAAGACTGGAGAGGGTGGGTAGGCAGGTGAGTGGGCGGGTGGGTGAGGAATGGGAGGCTAGGGGGTGGGGTGGGGGAGGGGGTGGGGGCTTGAGTCAGGGATCTCAAAGGTAAGCTTGGAACACAACCTCTTGGCATGCGACTCCCTGGGAAATAATGTTACTCGTAAGCATTCAACCTTGACTTTGGTGAACATGAGATCAGTCTTGTATCATCTGCTATATTTAAGCCGTATTAATCATTTTTATTGATTATCACTATTACACTTTTGTATTTAGTTCTGTAATTCATTAACATACTCTTTTGTGTTGCCACATTATCTTTATCGATGTGATAATGTTTATCAACACTGGAAGGAAGTTGATATTTCTTACTAATAACATATCCACACGTTTTTCTTCTAACCGCTTCAATAAAAATATGAATTAAAAAAAAAAAAAAACATGCACTGCAATGACACCACACTGTCTTAATTGCAAATAGTACGCACCTCAGGTCATGCAAGGTCATACGAGTTCACATGACCATCCCATAGCAGCGAGAGCTTCTGTTGGGTCATGATTATGCGTTCTCATGCCAATTGTTTCTCTCGAATAAGGTCACATCAGCGTTTCCTGTGCCGAGGGAAATCACTTAGTCACAGTGTTCTTGCCTGACCTTTTGGTGCTCTGGTCTTGCTAAGTTCACTGAGGAGCTTTAAGTTCTCTTTCTCTCACTCTCTTTCATGCTCTATCTCCGTAGGTTTTTGTTTGTTTGTTTGTTTGGTTTATTCTCTTTTTGACACTTTGTCTGTATTTTTGTTTATCTCTCTTTCTCTGTCTCTTTCTTTCTCTCTGTTTCTGTCTCTGTCTGTCAGTCTGGTCTCTCTGTGTGTCCGTCTCTCAGTTTCTTACTCTCTTTTTCCATCAATCTCCCCCCCTCCTCTCTCTCTCTCTCTCTCTCTCTCTCTCTCTCTCTCTCTCCTCTCTCTCTCTTTCTCTCCTCTCTCTCTCTCTCCTTCTCTCTCTCTCCTTCTCTCTCTCCCCTCTCTCTCTCTCTCTCTCTCTCTCTCTCTCTCTCTCTCTCTCTCTCTCTCTCTCTCTCTCTCTCTCTCTCTCTCTCTCTCTCTCTCTCTCTCTCTCTCTCTCTCTCTCTCTCTCTCTCTCTCTCTGCCTCCCACCCTCTCGCTCTCACTCTCTCCTCTCTCTTTTCTTCTCCGCCCCCCCCCTCTCTCTCTCTTTCTCTCTATCTATCTATTTCCCCCCTCCCCCCCTTCCCCCTTCTCTCTCTCTTTCCCTCATTCTCTCTGCCTCCCCCCTAATTCTCTTTCTCCCATTCTTCTTATTCACTTCTCTTCTTTTCTACATTTTTTTATGCAAGTTGTTGCAATCTCTTCCTCGAATTTTCGCGTCTTGTCACCCACGCTTGTGCTTTTAATAGCACGAAACGTCCGCTGTTCACGATGGGTCAGCCGAGTGTACGGGTGCACTAACAATTGTTGCATTAATATTGCTATCATTATTGTTGTTGTTGTTATTATCATTGTTATTGTTATTATTATTTTTTTTTGTATTATTATCATTATTGTTGTTATTGTTATTATTGTCCTTGTTATTATTATCATTGTTATTATTATTATCATTATCATTATCATTAATATTATTGTTGTTGTTGTTGTTGTTGTAATTATCATCATTATTATCATAGGTTTTATTATTGTTATCATCATTTTCCTTGTTGTTGTTATCATTCTTTTTATCATTAGTATTATCAAAATTATCTTCATTTTTATTACTATTATTATTATTACTATTATCGTTATTAACAAATTGTTATTATCAAAATCATTTTTACTGTTATCATTTCATCGTTACTATTACTGTCATTATCTTTATCATCACTCTTATTATCATCATTATCATCAATTAACATCATTTATGTTATCATTGTTGTTGTTACTATTATTATTACAATTATCATTAAGAACATTATTATTGTCTTCATCATTATTACTGTAATTATTATTACTATCATTATACTCACTTCTCTTATCATTATTGTTGCTATTATTATCATCATCATTATTATATTGATTCTTATCATTATTCTTATCATTGTTATCATTATCATTAATGTCATCATGATTGTCATTATTAATATTATTATTGTCATTATTATCATCCATATTTTCATCAACATTATTATCAATATCATCATCTTATCATGATGATGTTGATATTCTATCATTATTATCATCATTATGCAATCTGCAATCTTACTATTATTTTTGTAGTTGTTCTTATCATGATTATATTTATCTTTTTATCAAGATTAAGATCAGCTTAATCACCATGATTATGATTATCTTGTTTATCCTTGTTATCGTTATTATCATTATCATTATCATCATTGTATTATTATTATCCTCATTATTATCATCTTTACCAAAATTATTATTGTAGTCTTAATCCTCATTATCGTTATCACTATTTTTATCGTTAATATTTTTTCTTATCATTATCTCCATCATCATTGTCATTATTCTTTATTATCATCATTATTGTCATTATTTTTATTGTCATCACCATCATTTTCATCATCGTCATTATAACATTTTCATTACCATTATAAGTCTCATTACCACTATTATCATTATTATTATCATGGTTATCATTACCATTATTATCATCATTATCATTGTCATCATTATTATTATATCATTACTGTCAGCATTTTTCATTCTTATTACTTTTATAATACTATTATTATTATTACCACAATTATAATTTGCAATATCGTTATTGCTATTATCATCATTATTACCTTCATTGTTACTGTCATCATCATTTACTGCCATATTCATTATCATTACTTTGTTCTAATCATTGTCATTATCATAATGGTTATTATCATTATTTGAATCAGTATCATTATTATCTTTATTGTAATCATCAACATTATCATTATTA
>NW_028234420.1:29624753-29627253 GCF_977035675.1 Penaeus japonicus
AACACACACATATATAATTTCTATATCTATATCTATATATATATTCTATATCTAATCTATCTATCTATCTAACTATCTATCTGATCTATCATATTTATTATATATATACTATATTTAAATATTATATATATATTTATAATGTATAACAAACTCACACACACACACACACACACACACACACACGTGTGTGTGAGCGTTGTGTGTGTGTGTGTGTGTGTGTGTGTGTGTGTGTGTGTGTGTGTGTGTGTGTGTGTGTGTGTGTGTGTGTGTGTATACATAGGTAGATACAAAGAGTGAGAAAGAGAAATACATATAGACAAACAGATACCGAAATTGAGAGAGAGAGAGAGAGAGAGAGAGAGAGACAGAGACAGAGAGAGAGAGAGAAAGAGAGAAAAAAATCGTAAAAAGAAAAAAAAAACAAGCACAAAAACTTTTTCCGGGCAGCTGCGGTCACCGAGCAGACATGATCCTGATGTTGCTTTCATCTGGCGACTGTTGCCCCGTAATTGCAGTGATTACGCGTGCCATGATCACGTAAGGACCTCCCTCCATCCACCCCCCAGCCGTGTCACCCCTCCTCCCCCTTTCTCTTCCTATCCCCTTCCTCTCCTTGCCCCTAATACGACTCCCTCCCCTACCCCTACCCACTTCCCCGACCCCCAACATCCTCCCCCTGCCCCCCTATCCCCTAACCCCCTACCCACCTTCTGTCACGCTCCTACCCTCCTCTCTCCCCTTCCCCGACCCCCTTACCCCCTACCCCATACCTTCCCGTCTCTCCCCTCCCTATTATTAATATTTCCCCGCCACCTGTTTGCAGGAAAATAGGTTAGGGACGGGATGAAATAGGGGTGTAATATAACATGTAGCCTCGAGCATGGTTTCGATATATCCCCTTCCCCTTTTCCCCCCCTCTCTCCTACTCCCTTTCTTTCCCCTTTTCCTCTTTCTCTCCTTTCTTTCCCCTTTTCTCTTCTTCCTCTTTTTCACCTCTCTTTCAACCTTTCCCCTTTTCTTCTCTTCTGCCCTTCTTCCTTCTTCCTCCTTCCTATCCTCATCAAAATCTTCCTCCCCTTCCCCATTTTCTCTTCTTTCTCCCATTATCCCCTTCTCCATCGTCTACCCCTTCTTTATCCTCTCCACCCTTTCCTCCTCTTCTTCTCCCCCTCCCCCTCCCCCTATCTACCCCCCCACCCCCGGGATCGTGAATAGTCAAACGAGTTGGAATATTTGTGATATCAATATGGTATTAGTGTTGTTATTTGTTCGTTTTGTTTCTATTCTTTGTGTCTTTTTTGTTGTTTATTCTTTATGCTTTATTATATATTTACATACAGAAGTCTCTCTCCTTCTCTCTGTCTGTCTGTCTGTCTCTCTCTCTCTCTCTCTCTTTCTCTCCCTCTCTCTCCCTCCTTCCCATCCTCCCTCCCTCCCTTCCTCCCTCCCTTCCTCCCTCCCTCCCACCCTCCCTTCCTCCCGCCCTCCCATCCTACCTCCCTTCTCCATTCATCCCTCCCTCCCCCCCCGCCCTCCCTTAAACCCTCCACTTCCTACTCACCCTCCCCCTCCTCCCTCTTCTCCCACCCTACCCCTCACTTCCTCCTTTGACTTACACCCTTTTATTTCTCTTCCTCTTCCCATTATCCCCATGCACACGAAGGCACAAGAGCATACATGTGTTGGGGGAGTGTCTAGTCTGTTAATGGAGTTCGTTATCCCTGCCTCTCCCTTTTCTCTCAATTTCTTCTTTATCTTTCTCTCTCTCTCTTTCTCTGTTCTTTGTTGTTGTTTTGTTACTGGCTTAATGTCAACGTTGTCTAAGGTATTCTTTTTTTTCTTTCTTTCTTTCTTTTTTTTCTCTTTCTTTATTCCTGTTATCGCTGTGATCTTTGAAAGTACCGACGATAATAAACATTTATATTTAGACTCCCTCATCTATTTTTTTCTTTTTTTCAATTATCGTCGTTAAAGTCACTTCCTATATCCGTTATCCTATTCATGTCCCCTTCCTTTTTCTGTCGACTTTATCATTAATATCCCTTTAATGACTGAAAATCATCAACATTTATAGTCGCTCTCCCTTTAGCAGCCATTCCCTCACTCCAAATCTTTCCCGCACTCGTTTCCGGTGACGTTATGACACATAAGCATCACTCTCATCCTTGTGAACAACATGATCATCATTACCAACGTCACGCTCAGCTACTTTAACTCATGATCTTCATCACATACGCTTTATCGCTTTGCGTTCTCTGTTCTCACTCGCCCTGTCTGATCTCACGCAATGAATGTTCAGTAATGGCTTCCCGTCGTAAAGCATAAAATGTATTTCATGTCGCATGAAGATTCTAATGTTTTGCGTAATGATTTGTTGTTTTTCTTGTGCGCAAAGAGAGATTGGTTCTTATCAAGGATATGACTGAAAATTGTCCGACCTCGCTGGTTCAGAACTCTCACCATTTCAAAATTGCCCGGTTCGTATCACGAAATAGCTTGT
>NW_028234420.1:29644753-29649753 GCF_977035675.1 Penaeus japonicus
GAAGGAAAGAAGGGAGTGAGGAGATTGAGTACGAAATTGAAATTGATGTTCTTGTAAATTTAGGTATTTTAAGAAATTGGTTGAAGTTATAGGGATGTATATGTTAATCAAGTAGGGGGGGGAAAATTATTGTATTATAATAAGATTTATTATATCAATATTATTCTTGTATAATTAATTCGTTGATAGTTGGAATGGAGTATATTAAGATGTGTTATATAATAATAATATTGGTCAAGAAGTTAGGAGAGAGAGAAAGTGAGAGAGGGGAAGAAAGGTAGGAAGAGGGAGGTAGAAGAAGTGGGGAGAAGGCTGAGGGATAGGGAGAGGAAGAAATGGAGAAGAGGAGGAGAGAGGAGGAGCGTTTAGGGGGAGGAGGGGAGAGAGTAATAGAAGTGAGGGAAAAGATGAGAGTATAGAGGAAGTTGTCGTAAAGTGATATTACAATTATTGAGAAAAATGTAGTAGAAACGAATGTAAACTGATGCAGGATTATTCAGAGAGTTAGATAATATAACTGTGGCTTAGTAATAAGATGTTTATATTAATATAAAATGAATACATAAGTATTATATTAACGTTATTATTTAGTAGTAAATGTAAAGTGGAAAATTGTTATTTATAATTATAATTATACGAAGTTATTTAATAAATTATAAATAAAAAATAATGAATGTGAGCGAGTGACAATTTAATCTATTGGATGTATTATAAATAGATGTTGTGTGAGGAAAAAGAGAAAGAATTTATTATAAATGATGATTAATACGAAAATTATAATAAAATTTGTATACTGAAGATGAAGAGATGAGTAGAAAGAGTCGAGAAAAGGAAATCGTAAACATGTAAGAAGTGGTGATAGTGGATAAAAGGGGGAATATTGCAAGAAAAATTGTAGAATATGTAGTATTTAATGAATGCTAGTCTAAAAAGAACAGGCGAAAAGTAATTGAAAAGTACTGTCATGAGAGATGTGCAAGATTTTATAATTAGAATAAAAATATTTGATGATTATGTGTATGAAATATTTTATAATAAAGTCTAGACTCTTTATACATGATTATATTAATGTTACACTTCCTTAGTTCCTTAAATAATACACATATTTAAAACTCTCAATAATGAAATTTAAAATAAATGTATATAAATTAAATGTTGGGTATGAGTAAAATTTCATTACATTTTGAAAAAATCTTAATTTTAATTATTTACTAAATGAGATAATGATAAATAATTAATGTTATTTATATGAATGTTCATTTCTATATTATGGGAAAGTTGAATGAATATTAATCGAAAAGGGTATTATAAAAAAAAAGGATTTATGATTATATTGTTAAAGTAAAAGTATGTAATAATACTATGGATTAAAGTAAAATAAGATAGCTAAAAAATTATTTTATATTTTATAATATTTTAGTTGATAGAGATAATGTAATTAAAATTGGATTGGAGAAAAAAATCGTTTTATATAAAAAAGAAGTGAAATAAAAGAAAACAATGAGTATTGTGGATGGAAGTGGGTGAAGAGGTTAGTCGATGATTTGATGGGAGGAAGGAGAAAGAAGAAGAAGATGAGGGAGGGGAGGAAAGGGACAAACATGGTAGGTAAGAAGAGAGGGGAGAAAGAAGAAAAAGGGGGGGGATAGAGGAGGGGAAGAAGAAGAAAGAGAAGAGACCCGAGGTGAAAAGAGGAAAGTTAGTGAAAATAAGGAGGAAAAGAGAAAGAAAGAAAGAAGGTAGAAGTAATGTATGCAAAAGAAAGGGGACGAAAATGAACTAGAAAGGGAGAGAAATGCATAATGTAAATAGTAAAATATGTAGGGAGGGGTAATGGTAAGATAAATAATGGAGAAGGAGTGAATATGGTAATAAGCTATAAAAACTGATGAAAATAATAAACTATAATAATGTTGTTAAATACGGATTAGAAAGATAAAGAAATGAGTAGAAGAGAGAAGAGTGGAGGGGGTAGAATACCGGATGGACCACAAGTGGCGCATGAAAACGGAAGAAAGGGGGGATGGAAGAAAAGAAGAGGCCAGGTGGAGTACAATATAAGCAAAAAAAGGGATGAGGGAGGATAAGAAGGGAGTAATTTTCGTGGGGAGGGAAAAGGAAAAGAGTAAGAAAGGGCAGGGGAGACGCGAAATGATGGAGACAGTAGAAGATAGTAAAGAAACTTGGAGAAGGTGAAGAGATGGGGAGACGAAGGAAGGGAAGGAAAGAAGAGATGGAGATGAAGAAGAGGAAGGAAGAAAATGAGGTGAAAAAAGAAAGAAAGGAAAGGTAGTAGAGAAGGAGGGGTAAGGAAGTGGAAGAAACGGGGAAGGTAGGAAAAAGAAAAGGGCGTGAGGGGAAGGAAAGGGTGAGAAAGAGGGAATTAGAAAGTAGAGAAGAAAGCTGAAAGGGAAAAAAAGAAAAAGGGAAAGGAGAACGGGGAAAGGGAGGAAAAATGGGCAGACTGAGAAGAAGAGAGGAAGAGGGAGGGATCGTTTGAAAAAGAGAGAATAATGGAAAGATAAGAAGGTAGGAAAGTTGCAGGGGAGAAGAAATATGAAAGAGGGTGAGGAAAGAGAAAAGAAGAAGAGAGAAAAGCGAGAAGAAAGGGAGATGAGAGAAAAAAGGGAAAAAGAAGAGGGGAAAGAGGAAAGAAAGAAAGAAAGTCGGAGGAGAGAGAGGGGGGGGGGGCAGGAGGAGAGGAGGAAGGTGAGGAAACGGAAAAGGGAGAGAAGAAAGAAAAAAGGGATGAAGGGAAAAGGGGAAGAAAAGAGTGAAAAAGAAGAGGGAAGCAGGTGGAGGAGGGGAGGGAGAAAAAGAGAAGAAGGACGAGAGTAGAGAAAAGGGCAGAGGAGGAAGAAGGTAGAGTACAACGAGTGGTAGGATGCGTGGGAGGGAAGGAAAGGGAAAAGAAAAAAAAGGAATAGAAAAAGAAAATAGTGGAGGGAAGGGGAGGAGATATGGAAAATGAGGTATGTGAATGGAAAGATGTAATAAATGATGGAGGAAGGAGAAAAGGAGGGGAGAGAAAGTGTGCGAGAAATAGGAGTAGTGTATAATAAAGAAAGGGTACTATCGTTCTGACGAGAGGATAAGGGGGGGGGAAAGAGAAGAGGGGAAAAGGGGTGAGAGGGAGGTGAGAGTAGATAAGGGAGGGGGAAAGAGAGGGAAGTAAAGGATAGGGAGAAAGGAGGAAAAGAAGAAGGGAGAAAAAAAGGGGTGGAGGGAGGGGAGGTCGAGGAGAAGGACGAGTAGAAGGGAAGGGGACGAGAGGAGGGAAAAACGGAGAGAAAAGAAAGAGAAGTATGAAGGGAGAGAGAAGGAGAGAAGAAAAAAGGGAAGAAAAAAGAACAAGGGACAAAAGTAAAAGGGGAAAAGGAAAGAAGGAGGAGAGATGAGAAAAAGAGTGAAATGGGAACGAGACAGAAGAGGGAAGGAGAACGGAGGGAGAAGAAGAAAGGGGAAGACAGGGAGAAGGAAAGGGAATGGGAGGAGAGAAAAGGAGGGAAAAGAGAAAGAAGAAGGAAAGGGAGAAAGAGGGAAGAACAAGGAGGAAAAGGAGGGAGAAAGAGACGGGAAAGGGAGAGGGGGAAGGAAGGGAGAGCGGAGGGAAAGAAAAGAAAGGAAAAATAGGGAGAAAGGAGGGAGGGGAAGAGTGCAAAGAAAGGAAGATGAGAAGAAAGAGGAAAGGAACGAGAAGGAGAAGGAGGAAGAGGACGGGAGGAAGGGAGAGAGGGGAAAGAGAAAATGGAGGGGGAAGAAAAGAAAAGGAAAGGAGGAGGAATAGGAAGGAAAGGGGGAGGAAAGAGAGGGAGGGGAAAAAGAAATCGGAGAAAAAAGATCGCAGAAAAGGAAAGAGAGAAGAGAAAAGGGAGAGAAGGAAGAAGAAGAAAAATAGAAAGAGAAAAGAAAGGGGGTAGGAGGGAGAGGAAGAGGAAAGGGAAGAGAAAGTGGAGAAAAAAGAAAGATGGAAAAAAAAGAATGAAGAATGAGGAGGAAAAGGAGGGAGGGAGGGGGAAAAAAGGGGAGAAGGGGGGGGAAAAGAAGGAAAGGGAGGGGGGGGGCTAAGAGAAAGAAGCTGGGATGAGAAAGGGCGAGGTGGATAGAAAGAGAGGAAAAGAATGAGAAAAAAAGAGAAAAGGGCAAAAGGAAAGAGGGTAACGGAGTGTTGAGATAGGAGGGAAGGAAAAAGAATAAAGGAAGGGTGGGGAGAGAGAGAGAAGAAAGTAAGAGAGGGTGAAGGAAAAAAGAAAAGAAAAGGAGGAAAGGAAACAAAGAAGAAAAGGGAAGGGGAATGGGAAAGGGGAGAGAAGAGGAGGAAGAGGGCGGAGAAGAGAAGAGGAGAAAGAGAAGGGAATGAAGGAAAGGAGAGAGAAGGGAGAAGGGGAAAAGAGAAGGGGGAGTGGAGGGGGGGGATAGAAAAGAGAAAAGGAAGGGGGGAGAAAAAAGAAAGAAGGAAAGAAAAATGGGGGTAGAAAAAGGAAAAGTGTGAGAGAAAAAGGAAGGAGAAAAAAAGTGAAAAAAGAAAAAGGGAGGAAAAGAGAAGTGTGTAAGGGCAGGATTGGAGAGTAAAAAAAAAAAAAAAAAAAAAAAAAAAAAATAAAAAAAAAAAAAAACAAAAATAAAAAAAAAAAAAAATAAAAAAAAAGAGTAGCCCTGAGTTAAATAAAAAAATAAAAAACAAAAAAAAAAAAATGAAAAAAAAAAAAAACAAAAAAAAAAAAAAAAAAAAAAAAAAAAAAAAAAAACAAAAAAAAAATAGAAAAAAAAAAAAAAAAAAAAAGAGTGTGAGGAGGAGAGAGGGAGAGAGTTGGGAGGGTGTGATGCGGGAGAGCGAGAAGAGTGAATGGAGGAGAGCTGAGGTGGTGATCGAAGGGAAGTGGGGGTCGGAGGGTGTAGCAGAGAGTAGGAGGGATGGACGAGAGAGGAGGAAGAAAGAGAGAGTGTAAGTGAGAAGAAGTTAGACCCGAGAGAGGGAGTCGAGAGAGGAGAAGAAGAGA
>NW_028234420.1:29669753-29674364 GCF_977035675.1 Penaeus japonicus
TATATTATATATATATATTATATATATATATATGAATATATCAATACGACATATATATTTATATATATTGCTATATACATTTATATATATATAATATTATATATACTAATATTTTCATATAATGTATATATATATATATGTATATATATTTATATATATGTATTATATACTCATGAATAATACATACACACACACAAGTACATATACATGAATATATACGCGAATGGACATGACGTTTCGAGATAAAGTAAACTCCTCATCAGATGACTAAATATGAATATATATCTTTTTCTAAATTTCGTTTGTTTTTTTATGAGGATTTTAGTACTACCCGAAACGTCACGGTTTGATCTCTTTGAAACAGTATTTGTATTGTCATAATCGTAATCAGTATCATTATCATATCTGTTAGTGATACTAATATTCTTGACAGAATTGCCATAAGCACTATTATTATCATTATGATTAGTATTTTTCGCTTTAATATAATTATCGTTTTAATTGTGATTATAAAATTAACATTTTCATAATCATTATTTTCAATATAATGATATATATATATTTTAATTCATATCACTAAATCTATTTCGCTAAGATTTGCTGATGATTATCAATATTCTTACCAATTTCATTTTCATTATTGCTATCCCTGTATTACAATTAAATTGTATTATAATTAATTTCATCACTTTATTTTACTGTATCATGCTTAACTTCAACGTCATTTTACAAGTGTCTTTGTATTGTTAGTAGATAATGACTTGCTGTGTTGTTGGATTTGTACTTGCGTTTTTTTCTTGTTATCATTGATAGTGTGGTTGACTTTTAGTTGCATTTGCAAGTGTGAAAATATATATATTTTTTTTATATATCATTGCCTTAATATTTGAAATTTGTATTTTTCATGTGTTCCAGTATTATTTCGCAATCGATTTTGTTTGATCATTTGATCTAATTCATGTTTTCAACTTGGTAACACTTTTTGCAATACTGATAATCAACATTATGTATGTACTCACTTGCTTACTAGTAACCCTTTTATAAAGTAAATTCGTGGTTGTATTTAATTAATAAAATTACTGATATCAAAAAGTGTCTTAAACAAGTCCTAGAGTCACCTGAGAAGGAATATATCTTAGGAAATAACATTAACTTTGCATATTTTATCAATTTTGTAATATCATTGTACAGTCATAATATCCATCACTGATATTTCTTTGCTTGGGTCCTTTAAATGTAATATAATGTAATACAATTTCTTTCAAGGAACTCTTTGAAAATATTGTTATACCCAAAACGTTTTAGCCAAAGATTATTCGCGTATAGGGATAATACGACACGTGGTTAAGAAAATCAAAAGCTCTTGTGGTCTCACATTGTTTATTGCCATACCAGAGACTATGAGTAAACTTACACAATGTCTCATTCTATCTTCACACAAGTCATTATATTCCAAGCAGTGTCACTCCTCGTACAGTCAGACACAATCCATACAATCGTCTAAGCATTCAGAGTCAACCTTGCAAGGTGTGTGTAAGAGTGAAACACAGGTAGCATGGTTGATAATCACCTTGGCAACAGCACACACTTCCTAATCTCGGGTTAGATTCAGCCTCTTTCAAACATCAGATATATCAACGTCTGTTGCAATTTCTCGTTGATGCACACACTTCTACTTACCCGGACCTCACAAACAACACCGTCTTACTCATGAGTAACATTCACCACAGGCAAAAGATTCCCCCGGGGGAAACTGGGGGCAAACATATCTGTTGATTTTGAGTCACAGACAATTGGTTTCGGGGAGCTTGAAGCAGAGCGTAGAGAGGTTCCTCGTTCGGTGTCCTCGCTGCCACTGATGCCTTTAGTGTAGTTGGACCCCCTCAAACACAAATCCCCACCCCCACTAAGCCCCGCCTATCTTTAAATATCATGCGTTCCTATTGGTTCCCCCTGCCAACGATAGTCTTTTCACGCGGCAATTGGTTGGGAGACGTGGCTTCTCCTTCCGCGATTGGTGGACACCCCGAGCCTATAGACATTTGTGACCAATTAGCAGTCCATATGAGTCAGTGTACTTTGAGCGGAGAGGAAGATGAGCCAAGATTTTAAGACCGTAAGAATTAACGCCAATCCATGTAACCGTCCGATGTTCATTTCACTCTTGTAACTAAAACAAAACCTAAATATCTGTAGACAAACTTGAGGCCATTTCAAATCTTGGATAAAGCATATGCAGGCTATAATATCTACCTAATGCGTTAACAGTCTTCCAGTGTACGAATATGGATTAAAAAAAATAATAATCCCCTCTCGGCAACCGCGCCACATAGGCCTAACCAACACAAAGAACATCTTGGCTCGTCTTGAGGAAGCTGTTACCCCCAACGCGCCTACTCACTGCTGCCAACGCGCGAGCACATCTTTTCCCCATCGCTATTCCCCTTTTGCAGAGAGCCATATCACGGTACTACGGTAATGTTGTTGTTTTTTTCCTAAGAATTCCTATTCTAGATCGAATTATGTATAAACTTACGAAACTGATGAGCAATAGACGAAGAGCTGTCGATAAGTCTATAGAAAGTACAAGAGAGAGCAGAAAGACGCGAGTTTGGCAACAGTGTCTCCAAGGGTATTAGGTTTCCCTGCGTAGAGTTAGAATTATTGTTTCCCTCCATGGCTACGGTATGCATTTGTCGGCATAGTCATGGATGCTATTACAAAGCGTCAGATGAATTACGATCATTGGTGGTGTGTAGAGGGAACTCCTCCCTTCTTCTTCCTTCTTCTCCCCTCCCTCCCCTTCCCTTCTTCCTTCCCTCCCTTTCCTTCCCTTCATCATCTTACCACTTCTTTGCGCTTTACTTTCCCTCCCTTCCCTGTCCACCCCCCTCTCCCTCCCATCATCGCTCTCATTCTTTCCATCTCTTCCCCCTTTCCCTCCCCATTCTCCCCTTTTTCCCCTTTCCCCCTCCCTTCCCTCTCTTCCTCCTCTCATCCCCCTTTTCCCCTTTCCCTTTCCCTCTCCCTTCCCTCTTTTCCTCTCTCACTCCCCCGTTTTCCCCTCTTCCTCCCTTTTCCCCTCCTCCATCCCCCGTTTTCCCCTTCCCTTCCTACTTCTCGCCCCCACAAGTTTTATGGTTCGACATAGGACACTTAACACCCGTAGATAGGATGGAGTCAACGAGCATAGATCAGCTCTCCTTCCTGGCAGATTTTAACCCCATGTCCACACTTCTTGAGCCCTTTTGGATTTAGAGGTTGGGAATTATTTTGTCGTTGTTGTTTTCTGTTTTGGGGTTTTCGTTTCTGTGAGCTAACCGCGATAGGGACTGTCAGTGGCAGTGTGGATACTAAAGATGGTAGATATGATGGTTATCATAATGGTAATGTTGATGATTATTATGAGGATGTTGTACATAGGTAGTGTGATGACGGTGTTGATTATAACATGTTGCTGAATTAGAATGACATTGACAATAACACTAGCATTGCAATGAGAATATAAATGTTATGATAGTTATAATAAATTCTGATAGTAATGAAAATAAGCATAATATCTAGAGTTATAATGATGACATTCCCATTTACACTGTATTTCGGTCTTATGAAATATACACCAAAAGAAGGAAAGACAAAAAAAGGAGGAGTCAATAAACAAATACAATTAAAAGCAAACAATTAGGAGACGTACGCCACGTGTTAACTTTATTTCACGTGTACATACACCACGTGTTTGCTTCACACTTAAAACGAATAAATGTTGAAAGGGGAAGGAGAAAGAGGGGCGGGGATGTGGTGGGGGGGGGGAGGCTAGAAACATAGGGAGGGGGAAGGAGGGGGAGGAGGGAAAAGGATGTAGCAGAGGTAATAAAGAATAAGAGTGAATAGTGACGTTGATGATGAAATTTACTATAAAATGACACACGCACACACACAAAAAAAGTCTAAACAGGACAGATACAAGTGAAAACAAAAAAAAACTTGTAACATTCACGAAAAATGTGAACTACAGAACCTAACTGTAGAAAGAAAAAAAAAGAAAAAAAAGAAAAGAAAAAAAAATAGATTGATATAAAAAATACATGAAACACATAAACTCCCACCCCCCCACCCCCACCCCTTCAACTCACACCACACACACCTCCCTCTCTCCCCCTCTGGCTATGCCCCCGAGCCCTTATCTCCAGCAGTGAATGCAGGGGCAGCATCTCGCCATCTTAACCTAATCAGTAAGTTAGCGTCTCCTGTACCCAGTGAACGATTCGTTGCGAAAAAAATACATTTTAACTTCACGTCATTTTCTTTTTTAAGGTAGGAGTGATACTAAGAGTAATAGTTTAATGTGGTTTTCTGTTTTGGTTTCGTTTTTTTTTTTTTTCTCTCTCTCTCGTAAGAAAAAGGGGAAGAGGGAGAGGGTGAAGGGGAGAAAAGTGGAGGAGGAAAGAGAGAGGCAGAGTTGAGAAACTAAAGGTTATGGAAGATTGGTTTGAGAAAGATTGAGGAAAAGAATAAGTTGAGAAGGAGAAGAAGAAACGAGGAAATGAGAGAAAGATATATAAAAAAAAAGGAAAAAAAACATGAGAGAAACTTGAGAAAGAGAAGGAGAAG
>NW_028234420.1:29679464-29684464 GCF_977035675.1 Penaeus japonicus
GTCATTATTATCATCATTACTATAATTATCATTTTTACTATTTTCACTTATCATCATCATTATGGTTATCATTACCATCATCATTAACCCTTAATCACCATTACAAGCACCATCATCCTCACTGCAACCAGCGCCAATTTCAAAAGGAAATTTCCAAAAGCCCTTCGCCAATTCAAAACAAAAGAAGTCTCACAAGCGCAACGTCCATCGTGTTCATATTCTGTTCATCCGTCCTCTAACAACTGCCAAGGGCGCTGCATAAATGGCCACGGTTGTATTATTTACATAACACTGGGCGACGGATGATTTATCCCTCAAGCCTTTTAAAATGCCAACTTAATGACACGGGGGGAAAGGCGCTATAAGATCTGGTGGTTGGTCTATAAATGAGGGGGGTAGGGATGGGGTAGGGATTAGGAGGAAGGGGGGGGGTTGGAGTGTGACATTCTTTTGCTTAATCATGTTTCTATTCTCGTGTTTTTTTTTTTAAAGTCTGGATTGATATTCTTTGTTGTTTTGTCGTCTCATTCTGTTCTAGCTCTTGCTCTCTCTCTCTCTCTCTCTCTCTCTTTCTCTCTCTCTCTCCTCCGTCCGTCCCTCTTTCCTCTCCTTCCTCCCTTCCTATCCTTCTCCTATTTTTCCCTACCTATCCATTCTTCTCAATCCCACACCCACTTACCCTCCTATCCATCTCTCTCTCACCCTCAACATCCACCCCCCACCCCCCCAACACGTCTTCCCTCTCACCCGCACCCACAGGGTCACGACACACAATGGGCGGAGGCTGTGGGTGGTCACAGATGGGCGGAGCGTGGGCGGGGGTGAAGCCAGTGTAGGAGACGCGAGCACCAACACGTATGGCTTTTAGATTCACCCCTTTTTTTGTTCATTATGTTATGTGCTCTGACTTTTTTTTCTTCTTTTTGTTTTCCTTCTCTTATAAGTTTCCCCTTCTCTTCTTCTTTTTTTTTTGGGGGGGAGGTACTTTATCTTTTGCTTATTTTCTTTTTCATTATCTTTTCTTTTCTTTTTTCTGATTTGTTTTTTCCCTTTATTTCTTTGTTATTTTTCCCTGCATTTTGAATATTTACAGATTTACGTATCCGTTACACTTGTTACTTCCATTGTTATTTTTTATTTTCAAAATTATCAGTATTACTATCATCTATAGTCGTTTCTGCCATTACTATCATCATAACAATCGTCACCATGCTTTTGCTTAGCATAAATATCATTATTCTTAACAAAGCATATTATTTCCAATACAAAATGAAGTTATAAACAGTAACATAATTATGCCAAAACGTTTTCCTGTAATGCAATGTTCATCAATTGTGATTTTTCTAAATGACTCCCACTATAATTATCATTTGCCAGAGTGACAGAAAATACATGCCTTCAACCACCGGCATAACGGTTGCCATTGTTTGAAATTATTCTAAAAGGTTGATCACACACAAACGAACAAACATGTAGATAGATAGATAGACAGATAGAAAGACAGATAGATAAGACAAATAGATAAGACAGTTCCGAGGTTCGCACTTCATCCTTTCATTCTTCAGTCTCCCTTTTCCCTCTTTCCTCCCTCCCTCCCACCCTCCCACCCTTCCCTCTACCCCCCCTCCTCCACCACCACCTACCCAGCGCCCTCCCTTCTTGACAGTTAGCAAAATCCAACAGCCTGCAGCAAAACCCCTCGACAGCCTTGAAACCCGATAGTTCAACCCCACAAGCCCATCCCCCCCTCCTCCTCCCTTAATCTCTCCCCTACCCCCCTCCTTCTCCCTTAACCTCCCCACTCTCCTCCTCCCTTAATCTCTCCCTCCTGCTCCTCCTCCTCCCTTAATACCCCCTCCCCCTCCCTTATCCCCCACCCCCTCCCTTGTCCCCCTCCTCCTCCCATAACCCCCACCCCATCCTCCTCCTTCTCTTTATTCGTTTCTCCTCCTCTTGATTCCCCTCTCCTTCTCTTCTTTTTCCCCTTTTTATCTTCTTTTCTTCACTTTCTCTCAGATTCTTTCACCCTTTTCCCTTCTTTTCCCCCTTTCTTCTTCTGCTTCTCTTTCTCTTCTCTCTTTTCCTTTCCTTCCTTCACTGTCTCTCAATTCCCCTTCTTCTCCCTCCCCTTCATCTCTTCCCCTCTCTTCATTTTCCTCCTCTTTCTTCCTTAATGTCTCCCTCTCTCCTCTTCTTCCTTACACTCCTCCTCTATCTCTTTAACCTCCTTCTTCCTTTTTCTCTTATTCTCCTCGCCTCCTCCGTTATCCTCTTCTCCCTCTCCTTCCCTCCACTTTTAATTCCTTCCCTTTCCTCCTCCTCTTCTCCCTTCATCTCCTGAGCTCCGCCCATCCTTCTAACCCCGCCCACACAGACACCTCCTCCTCCTCACCTCCCCCCTACCCTAAGCCTATACCCTACTCCCTACCCCCTCCTTCCCACCCCTCCACCTTCCTACCCCTACCCTCCTATTCCTTCGCTACCTCCCTTCCCAATGATCGTACCCATATCCTACCCTCCCTCCCCATAAGCTCCTACCCATCCCCTCCCCTCCCCTCCTACCCATACTTTCACCCCCACCCCATCCCCCAGCCCCACCCCAACCCCCAGCCCCACCCCCCTGCAAGAAGACCGCCCCTTCACATCTAACCGAAAGGTGGTAGTGAAGGTGATGGGGGAGGTGTGGGGGGGAGGGAGAGGGGTATGAAGAGGGGTACGTTCCTAGAGGGGGTGGAGGTCATTTATACGTGCTTTGGAAAGGAGAAGAAGTGGGGGTTAGGGGGGAGGGGGCAGATCTCCCCTCCCTCCCTGGGTGGGCAGTGGCAACAGCGGCGGTTGGTTCTCCGGAATTGTGTGACTTCCGGGTGCGAGCGAGGGAGGAGGAGGAGGTAGGGGGAGGGGAGGAGGGGGGAGGGAGGTCTCTGGGGACGGGTCTTGTCGAGCGACATTCTTTCTTGCTTCTTGAAGTCACTCGGAATTCTTGGCTCTTTTTTTTCTCTTTCTCTTTATTTTTATTCATTTTTGTGGGTCATTATTGTTTTTTTATAATAGTTTTTATTTTCTCTGTCTCTCTTCTGCTTTACTATTTTTTGTGTTCCATTTGCTACTTGTTTATTTTTATTCTCTTTTTCTTTCACATGAGACATATACACCCTTTATAATTACAGTTAACCCAATTATCTGAATGAATAGCTAAGCCCATTTCCCTCTTGGTCAGCTAATAACGAGACAATAAAAAAGAAGTTCCTTTCAAAAAAAAAAAAAAAAAAAAAAAAAAAAAAAAAAATCCAACTTCCCTAATCCTTCTAAGAATCCTTCATAATCTCCCTCAACTTTACACATATAATCCCTCGGCACATCCCTAAAAAAAATGCCTTAGGATTACCCATGGGAGATAAACAAAACACATCTCGTGCATACATCTAGCCTGACTTGGTGATCTTTTACTTATGCTACAAGCGTGAGTCACCAACACCCCGGCGGCTAGTGAGTTTTATGCATCTCACAACACAACGTTGATATGAAACTCATTTTCCATTCGAGTCATGGTGGTTTTTGGTTGTTGTTTTTTCCCCTTATTATTTTATTTTTATTATTATTTTTTATTTATCTATTTATTTATTTTTTGCTTTTGTTTTATCGTTTGTTTACTTCTCTTCTGTCTTTCTCTGTTCATGACTTGTCTTTTTTTTCTTGTTTTCTTTTTCTTCTTTGTCTTCCTTTACTCCTTTGAGTCTTATTCATTCAAAATTCTTCTTTCCTTCTTCATCACAATTCCTCTTTCTCTCCTTTGGAAAGGAGGGGACGGGGGGGGGGGGGATTAATCAGATCATTACACTTCATTTCAATTATTTATCAAATCTATACAATCTCAGATTTTTTTTTTATCAATATGACGTATCTAATATCGAATGAAGATTAATTAATCTGAAATATTTCCTTGCCATTATCATATTGTCATTACCATGTGTTTGACAATTAAAGAAATTGTAGATAGACATATTAATGTGAATGAGTAATTAAGTCGTAGTCTAGACAAGTTCCTGCATACTCTTCCCTTCTTGTTCTTTTTTTCTTTCTCTTCTTGTGCCTCATTCGTCAACCTCTACTTTCGCTTGTCACTTGTAATTCTTCTCATTTCCATTAATTAACTTCTTTCTTTTTCCTTTCCTTCTCTTCTGTTTCGGTTTGTCTGGCTGGCTGACTCTCTGTCTAGCTGAGTCTCTGCCTCTGTCTCTCTCTCTCTCTCTCTCTCTCTCTCTCTCTCTCTCTCTCTCTCTCTCTCTCTCTCTCTCTCTCTCTCTCTCTCTCTCTCTCTCTCTCTCTCTCTCTCTCTCGTGCTTTACATTTTTTTAAAGGATAACAGACACACACACACAAAATAGCATAACTCTATCATTTCCCCCTGTCTTCCTCCGCCCCATCTTCTCTGCACCCTTTACCCTACACCCCCCTACCCCACCTCCCCCCCTCCTCCACCCCCTTCTTCCCTGAGATATGGGGTCCGTTGAATTAATCCTATCTGTCGGAGGGGATCAGTCAAGGGAAAAAGGGGGAGGGGGCATAGGTGGGGAAGGTGGAGGGACAGGGTGGGGGGGAGGGGGCATAGGTGGGGAAGGTAGAGGGACAGGGTGGGGAGGGGCATAAATGGAGGGGGATAGGGTGGTGAGAGGGATAGGGGGTGACAGAGATAAGAAGGAAACGATACATAAGGTAGGGGGAGAATGGGGGATGGAAGGAGAGGGGGAAACAGAGATAGGGGAGGGTGGGAAGGGGAAACACATATTGAGGGTAAGGGGAAAGGAGGTGTAGAATTAAGGGTAGTGACAGAGATGAGGGAGGGTGGTGGAGGGGGGTGGGGGGTGAGAGGGGTGATGGGAGAGAGTCTGGCAGCAGATAGGGAGGGGGCAGAGTAAGGTAGGGAGGCAAGGGTGGGGGCAAGAGGGGTAGCAACCAGTGATGGGGATGAGAGGGAGGGGGGGGGTAGGGGAGTGGGAGCA
>NW_028234420.1:29731964-29734464 GCF_977035675.1 Penaeus japonicus
AGATTTAATAAACAAATTACAAAAGAAGAAAATAAAAAAAAATAAGAAAATGTCTAAGCGTTGTTGCATTGCCTAAAAGAAAAACACCTGAAGAATGAGAATAAATTTACTAATCTATCCGCCAACCTAACTATCATAACATGAAATAAACACATAATTATAATTCCCAATCAATTAATCTCAACGCCCAATCAACAAACGTAATGAAATGTGTGAAGTTCAGACACAAACGCACACTTTAATTGGCAACCTGATCAAGGCATCTTTGGCACCTGTTTCGCTCCCCCGGGACTGTGGCCGGGCAGGTGCCAACATTGTGATGGGGGGAAGGGGGAAGGGGGAAGGGGGAAGGGGGAAGGGGGGAAGGGTGGGGGGAAGGGGGAGGGGGCATGGGTGTTAGATAGGAGAAAGGAGGTTAGTTTAGGGGTGGGGGTGAGAGGGGGGGGGGTACGTGGGAGGAAAGGGAGGTGGGTAGGTGGGGTTGCGTGAAGTTAGGAGGAAAGGGGGGGGGGGTGAGGTTGGGGGAAGGGAGAGGGGTAAGAACGAAGGAAGGAGAGGGGGTAGATTCAAACAGGGAGGATGGGGAGGGGATGGGGTAAGGGGAGGGAAAGGTAAGGGGGGATAGGGGAGGGGGCAATGATGTTCAGCATCAGTGCCAATTTGATCGTATACGTGTTGTGTTGGCTTAAGGGCGAAATTCTCGATCCATTTCAAGCCACTTTGGCCCTTAACGACGGCTCATGTGAGGTGGCAAGGGGAACGAACTTTCATCGGCAGTTTCATCGCTTCGTGAAATTCGTCGCAAAATTTAGATTTCTTACCACCTCCCGTGTCCCTTTACCTTGCCCCCCCCCCCACTGCCTGTCACCCCCCCCCCCACCCTTTTCTCTCCTCTCCCCTTCCTCCTATCGCGTCTTCTCCCTCATTCCCCTTCTTTTTTCTATCGCCTTCTTCCTCATCATCATCCCCCTTCTCCCTCCCTCTTTCATCTTTCTCCTAGCTCCTTCTCTATCGCTTTTTCACTCTCTTGCCCCTTCTTTCCTCTTCACTTCCTCTCTATTCCTCCTTTTCCTCTCTCTCCTATCCTATCCTAAGTTCTCCCCCTCTCCCTCTCCCCCCTCCACCCCTCCTCTCCACATATTTTGCACCCCCTTTCCCCAGTCCACCCCTCCCCCTTCCCCCTTCTCCCATAGCCTTCCCCCTCCCCGCCTTCCCAGTCCACCCCTCCTACACAATCTTTCCTCCACCCCTTCCCAGTCCACCCCTCCCACACAATCTCTCCACCCACCCCCTACCCCCTTCTCCCATAGCCTCCCCCCACCCTCCACCCCTTCCCAGTCCACCCCCCACTTACCCTCTCCCCTTCTCCCATAGCCCACCCCCTCCCGCCCCTCCTCCCATAGCCCACCCCTTCCCAATCCACCCCACCCCTCCGCATCTCCTGTCCTGAATTCCTTGCCGACGTGTGTGTAGTTGTCAAAGTGAACTCCACATTCCTTCTTCGAATTCAGCCTTGAGTCCCTTATAAGGTGAAATTAAGGTGACTTGCTCGAGGCCGTTCATTTTGGCAAGGGACAAATGAGAAAATGATTAGGGTGATTGCTGATGAAAGTGGTGGTGGTATTAATGGTGATGATGATAACAATCATTATGGTAATACTAATAACGGTGATAAGAGTATGAACAGTGGTAATGGTAATGAATAATGATAATGAGGATAAATGATGGTATGAGCAATCATAATGATGATGATGATACTACTGCTACTACTATTACTACTAATTATAATAATAATAATAATGACAATCATAATGATGATTTTGATGATTATGAAGATGAAGATGAAGATGAAGAAGAAGATGAAGATGATAATGATGATGATGATGATGATAATTATAACGATAATTAATAATAATAATGATGATGATGATGATGATGATAATAATAACAATAATAATAATAATAATAACAATAACGATAATGAAAATCATAACAATAATCCTAATAATGAGAGGGAGAAAAAAACTAGAAATAAAGAGAAAACCCAGTTAGACCTACAAAAATTAACCAATACACGAAACACACCACTTTGCAAAACAAGCACAAGCCACAAGGTAAAAAATATTCCTTTGCCAAACCAACCTCTAATACACGGATGAATCATACTCGAAGTCTTCCCGCTGTTCCAAATTTAACCACGAAGGAAGAAAGAAAGGCACTGAAATAAACAAACACGAGCTATAAATACCCAGTGGCAGTGGCTATGTGTCATTACAAGTGCATTGCAAAGGAATCTCGCGGCAAATTTAGCCTGTATGATGGCGTCGGTCGGTTAGAGAACAAATACCATGGCGGGTGAAAAGTTGCGTTGGGAATGTGTCATTTTCATTCGTCGTCTCACGTGAGGTGTTTGAGTTTGACTGTTAATAGCGTCTGTTTTTTGTTGTTGTTCTTGTTTTGTTGTTGTTATTATGATTGTTGTTATTGCTGTTGGTATTAT
>NW_028234420.1:29741964-29744464 GCF_977035675.1 Penaeus japonicus
TGCAATGGTCTTGTTTGTCTTTTTTTTTATAAGTGTGTTTGGATATGTTATGGGTTGGTAGATTGTGTGATGTTTTTCGGGAAACGAAACTTACGATATTGTTGTTTATTTGAGCATGATTGCATGAATATTATTTATAGGATATGCATATGAGTGAATTGTTTTTACTACTCTAATATTTGGGTGAATATATCTGTATACTAAATATATAGATTGATATTAGTCACGCCGGATTTAGAAATGATACGCATATCGACAAAAATATTATTTGAAATCAACCATACCTATTTAAAAATATATATACATATAATCGCCAACCATACCACCAACCCGCACTTTCCCTTTCTCCCCTTCCTTCAGGCTGCGATCTTTCTGTTATGAGTCGCCGAGCCCTGCAGCGCGCCGTTGGCAAGCGGGTAGGCCGGTTGATGGCGCAGCATTTGGACATCTGCCTTGAGAGATTCGGCGCCCACCTGCCCACGCACGACCGCGACGGCAACACCACGCTTGAGGAGGACGAGAGCGAGGAGGAAGATGACGACGATGATGATGATGGTGAGGACTGCACATTCATCTATTTCTTTATGTATCTGTTTATTAATTTATAGATCTATTTATTCATTTTGAGTGGAGGTCTCTTTCTTTATAATTAATGGTTCAAGAAGTTGTTATTTCAGTTTTCATGCTGATACTAATAGCTGTATTTTGAAGCCTGAATGCGAAGGAATGAAATCACAAAGCAAAGGTACTGACGTTCAGTAATTAAAAGTGCTTTGCAAGAATATTGTCCAATCATTCAGTTTTGTTTTACTTTATGCATATATATATATATATATATATATATATATATATATATATATATATATATATATATATAGACACACACACACACACCACACACACTACACGCACACACACACACACACACACACACACACACACACACACATATATATATATATATATATATATATATATATATATATATATATATATATATATATATATATATATATATGTATGTATATATACACACATACACCTACGTGTGTATGTGCGTGCGTGACTCCGAATGTATAGATAAGAGAAAGAGAAGAGAAACTTCAATCCACAATTCCGACATCAAAACTTCCATTAATTTTTCTCGCGAGATTACCACTGCCAGCATTTTCAAGATTGATTTCTTGCAAGAGCGAATCTGAGAGGGACCGCAACTTATACCTGCAGAGATTTAATTCCGCTGAACCAGTCGCTATTTTCAACATTTCTATTTCAAGAAAGAATTCTGAAGTCTCACCTCAAAGCTTGTGTATTAAGCAGGATTAAGCAAGACCCATTTTCTATTTTCAAGGAATGAAGAAAACGTGAGTTCAAGTCCGTTTTCTACGAGATAGGAATTTCTCGATTTTGTCGTTTATTTTCTCTTTATTAGTGTTCTGGAAATCTTTCACTTATTTAGTATATGATAAAACAAGTTTTACAATCATAGACTGACAAAAAAAAAAAATCTACGAATTATAAATCAATTCACTAAACCTTGTTCATTTAATTTATGCAATTCCATCTACTCATATATCATTTATTAATTCATTCATCCACACATATTTGTAATCAATGCATATATCTACATACCAATTAACCATAAACTAAAATAATAAAATATAATGAAAAAGATCATCCACAATAACAATATCCGACCTACAAGAATGTAAATAATTTTGCAACTAAACCCGCTGTCTCAAGACGTTTACTTCGCTATTCATGGATCTCTTCGTTTTCTTTGTTCCGTTTTCTTTGTGATTTGGAGGGGACATTAGATAGAAAATGGGAAATGCCTTAATGTTGTATTGATGATGCTGTGCAATAATAACAAAAATAACAATGGTGAATATGTTAATGACACGATGATAGTAATGATGATTCTGATCATTATTATCAGCATGATTATCATTAATAACAATATTGTTAATGATGATAATAAGAATGATAACGAGGATGAAAACAATGATGATAATGATCATTGTAATGGTGAATAATGATGGTGATGATAATAATAATGAAGAGAGAGAGAGAGAGAGAGAGAGAGAGAGAGAGAGAGAGAGAGAGAGAGAGAGAGAGAGAGAGAGTAACAGAAAGAAACGGATAGACAGAAAGAGAGAAAAATGAATAAACAGGAAAAAAACAAAACAATTGAGATTAGAAGAAAGTAGAAGGAAGAAGAAGAATTTAGGCACGAGAAACCAAAGAAGAGAAAGACAGAAAGGCGAGTAAGAGGAAAGGGAAGAGGGGAGAGAAAGAGAAGAGAAAGAGGGGAGATAAAGAGAGAAAGACGAGAAAGGAGAGAGAAACAGAAGAAGAGAAAAAGGCGAGAAAGACGAGGGAGAAAGAAGAAACATAAAAGTATGGAGGAAGGAAAGAAGAAGATAGGTACACGCAGGAGGAAGATGAAGAAGATAAGAGAAGAAGAAAAAGAAGTAAAAAGCGGAAGGAATGGAAGGTG
>NW_028234420.1:29761964-29764464 GCF_977035675.1 Penaeus japonicus
TTATTTGCATCAGCAGTAATAATAGTTTTATTATCGTTATTACTATTATTATTATCATTATCATTATTATTATTATATTTGCTGCTGTTATTATTAACATCATTATAATAATTTTTCACCATTATCTTCATCATTATCATCTTATTCCTTCTCTATCATTATTATTCATAAGATTATTTCCACAAAAAATATTATACAGATAATGGCTCATCCAATACAAATATACATGCAAAATATTTCAAAGTATACTGATTCACTATCAACCAGGTAGGCATATTGCACGACATTGCAATACTATGAAAGCTGCAGGTATGTATATAGAATTAAATATTATCAGAGCTGTATTGTTGTTTATATAGTCACTGTTCTTATCATTATCATCACAATTATCGTGACCATCAATGCTGTCATTATCATTATCATCCTCATTCCCGTCACTATCATTATTGTGACATTAGTAGTATAGTCATTACTACCCTCATTATTTTACCGTTATCAGTTCCATAATTGCTATACTGAAAGTTATTATCGTTGTCATAACTGTACTGTTATCATTATCATTATAATCTCACCTAACATGCTTACTATCATTATTATTATATTTTTGAAATCATTATCACCATTATTCACATAGTTTATATCAGTTAACTTTAACAGTAACCGTGACTGTTATTGTTAATACCAGTTATTGATATGAGTGTTTCTATTAGTAAAAAGTATTATCATCGAGATCATAATTATTACAATATCATTATCAACAGGGCTGTTATTATGACTGTCAAGAACATACCGTTGAAAAATAAAGTATATAAGAAAATTAATAATTGCACAATGCAGGTTGAATGTGCATGATGTTAACCCAATCACTGTCAGCATTATGAACGCGTCATTATAACCAAATATCATTAGCCATAATATCATTAGTCTTTTGTCTTTCATTTACACTTGTTATTGTTGTTGTTTTTAAGTCAGTGCTATTGTATCAAAAGTTTTGTCAGCGCAAAAAGATAAGTAATTATTTTGAAACGAAAGTAATAAAATAACGATGCTGATCATAATTCTTATATGACAATCAATGATACTTCATGATGATAATTCTTATTCTCATCATAAAATAATGATAATAATTATTATGATGATATGCATGATCATAACAGTAACAGTAACGATAATAAACCTTCCACTGTTTCTTAATTCGATTGATTATTAGGAATATCTACTTTTATTGTTTGTTCCCCCATCAACACGATAAACACTATCCTAAAATTGAGTTCATTATAACAGTTATTTTCTAGAGCGGTTATAACAATTTTTTTATTTGTAGTTATAACATCAGTATTCGCGAGATTCATTCCTTGGTTAATTATATTGATCTGTTGTTGTTGTTGCTGTTGTTGTTTTAGATTATTATTTATTGCTATTATGGAGTATATATGACGGAAGAAAAAGAAGACATTATTTGTAATAATAGTGGTAATAGTAGTGGTTGTATTGTCATTATTGTTATCATTGTCTTCTATCATTATCACTGGAATTTTTGTTATTATGATTTTTGTTACTGTTGTTATTATGATTAATGGTTGTAAATGTATTATTATTTCTGTCACTGTAATTATCCTTATTACTATCATTATCATTATTATTGTCGTTAGTAGTAGTCGTAGTGTCATTTGTGTCATATGTGTTTTGTTTCTTTTTGTTGTTGTTTTATTATCAGTAGTAGTATTAGTAGTATCAGTATTACCATTATTTTTGTTATATTTTGTCGTGTTATTATTGTTAACATAATTATTACTAGTGCTGTTATTATCATTATATTCATTATTGTTCTTATCATTATTATTTTCAATATTCATTATTCAATATCATTATCATTATAAATATGATTATTACTGTTATTATCATCATCATCATCATCATCACTATGAATCACCATCATCATCATCCTCATCTTCACCACCACCACCACCACCATCACCACCACCATCACCATCACCATCATCACCATCATTATCATTATAATCATAATCAGCAGCAGGATTGTCAACATCATGTCTATAATGCTGTGACTCTTCTTTCAACTAATTATGATGATAAAAAACAAAAGCAATAACAATAACGATAATGATGACAAATAAATTAATAGCAATAACGATAACAATAAAGATAATATCAGAACAGAAAGTAAGATTAGATTTCATATCAGAAATCCGTAAATGGATTTAAAAATATTGATACTATCATGTGCATGTCATTTTAGAGATATCACTTAATTACCATCGTATTCTCAATACACATTATTAGTCAAGGGAATTATGAAGTAAATTACAGACTCTGATAATCAGTATAGTGTATATGTTTATGCCAAAACTGCATTATTGTTATTATTACTGGTGTTGTTGTTATCACTATTATTATTGTTAGTAGTAGGAATATAGTATTTTTTTATCCTTATTGTTATTATTATTGTTGTTATTGTAATTCTTGTTTTTGTTTTTAT
>NW_028234420.1:29766964-29771964 GCF_977035675.1 Penaeus japonicus
AATTGTATATATATATATGTATATATACATACACACACACACACACACACACACACACACACACACACACACACACATATATATATATATATATATATATATATATATATATATATATATATATATATATATATATGTGTGTGTGTGTGTGTGTGTGTGTGTGTGTGTGTCCACAAACACACACACACATGTATGTGTGTGTGTGCACCTGTATTTGTATAGGCAAATGTACACTACTGCATGTACAAAAATGTTTTCTTATCTAGTCTTCCTATGTTTATGGAAAATGTAGATAAACGAAAATTGTGGTTATTTAATTCCCTCTCTTCATAATAGACACTTCCAAACTTTACTCATATTCCTGCTCTAGGCTCCTCTTACCTAAATTTAACCATTAATGCTTGCAATATCCTGTGCTCAAAGTGTGGTCGGATAAGTTCCTTCATACTATAATTATTTCATATTTTAAATTTCTTAATTCAATCGAATTATGCCATACTCACTCTTTTGTTTCCTGGTCAATGAATGGGTAAGATTCCAGAGATGAGTAATCCCTAATCTTTAGTGAATGAAAACTGGAGTCAAGTCTGGGTCTTATGAATCATGCAACTGGACCCTTTCTATAACGCAAGAAATGCCGGATGCCCCACGTCATGCTCCAATGACCCATTAATAGCCTCTTGCGGCATAGTACATCCGGAATTCCCTATAGTACGTTGCTTCACTCCAGATTTTTTAAAAGACTGAAAGCGAAAAGATGGGACAATTTTCGTGTGCAGGAGAGTACTGAATTCGAAACTTAGAATTTTGTGTCTATTGTCTTTTTTGTTGTTGTTATTTCTAATATTCTTTTTTTATTTATTTTTTTCATCGTGATTGTTTTCCAGTTTGTTATCTCTATTCTTTCCTATTCTTTCACCGCTTTTGGAGTTGTTTATTTATGTATGTGCCAAGACTCGCTCTAAGTATTTGTTACTTTCCACACCGGCATCTATTTCCTTGGGTCTTCTTTTACATTAGCGTATTTGTCATCTTTTAATGATCTTCTAATGCATTATCAAGTCTGTGTATTTGATAGCGTATAATTAGAATGTCGGTATTTATTTTTTCATGCATTTGCTTATCTGTAATTTTTGTATTTGTCTTAGAGGTTAATCCTGTCTACTTTGGATCTTGATTTTTCTGACGTCTTATTGCGTAAATACATTGTTATTTTTTTATTTGAATGTATTCATTTCCCTAGTATGCGTTTGTATTTATGTATTTAGATACTATGGTAATTATGATTAGGTATGCCTATTTATGTATTTGTGATTGTGCATATCTATTTATGCATATGTTTATCTATGTATCGATGCCTATTTATGTATTTGTGCTTTTGTACGTGATTCTTTTGTGTTTTTGCATTTGTTTCTTTTTTGTTTTAAATCCATACATTCGTGTTTATGTAATACCTTATCTATGTATTTAAGGAAGGCATTTGCCCATGAATGTGGTTGCATCTATGCATTTGCCTCTTTGTGCCCTTCTCGGAATGTCGTCTAACCCTTTCCGTCCCGCCCTCTCGGTTGCAGTCGACCCGTACGAGCTCCTCGGCCCACGCTCGTCCCGCCTCGCCGCTCAGGGCTCGGGGCAGATCCAGCTGTGGCAGTTCCTGCTGGAGCTGCTGTCGGACCCCGCCAACGCCGCCGTCATCACGTGGGAGGGCACCGCCGGCGAGTTCAAGATCCTGGACCCCGACGAGGTCGCGCGCCGCTGGGGCGAGAGGAAGTCCAAGCCCAACATGAACTACGATAAGCTCTCGCGCGCCCTCAGGTATCGCTCGGGCGGGGATGGGACCGCGTGGGACAAGCATCACTTGTCATTATTATCATTTGATTGATTATGCATGTTCTCCTATGCCCCTCAGGTACCATGCGGGCGGGGATGGGTGTCATTAAGATCATTTGTTTATTTATGATGTATGTTCTCCCGCGCCATAGGGTGGGATCTGGCCGGGGATGAGATAGATACGATTAAAAAAAAGAAGAAGTTTATTTCGATATCTTAGAGGATTGACTTCAGCTCCCCGAAGTCTCAGATGTGGGACTTCAGGAAGAGAACGGATCCTGGAGTTTATCAGTGTCTTTTGATGTTTATTGTTCTAGCTCTTTCCCTCAAGGATAGGAATGAGATCATTTCTCAACTATCTCTCTCTTCATATTGATTATCCTTATTATCAGTTATTTATTAATTCCAGTTTTTATTATACGATTTTTGTTTTTGTTTTCTAACCCAGTGTCCAGCTTTTGATCTATTTTGGCCTCTGTTGTTATCAGGAATTTCGTGTTTTTTACCTTTTTTCCTCTGGGATAGGAGTTATTTAGGGAGACAGTGCTCTCTCTCTCTCTCTCTCTCTCTCTCTCTCTCTCTCTCTCTCTCTCTCTCTCTCTCTCTCTCTCTATGTGTGTGTGTGTCTGTCTCTGTCTCTATCTCATTCTCTGTCTCGGTCACTCTCTCTCCCTTTCTTTCTCTCTCTCTCTCTCTCTCTCTCTCTCTCTTTCTCTCTCTCTCTCTCTCTCTCTCTCTCTCTCTCTCTCTCTCTCTCTCTCTCTCTCTCTCTCTCTCTCTCTCTCTCTCTCTCTCTCTCTCTCCCTCTGTTTCTGTATCTCTCTCTGTCTCTCTCTTTCTTTCTCTTTCTATCTTTCTCTCTGTCTCTATGTCTCTCTCTCTCTCTCTTCATTAAATCTCTTTCTAGATTGTACTTTTGAGTATCATATTTCGGATACGTTAAACAGAAGTTGATCAGGGTAAAAAAAAAAATAGTTGTAGTTTAGTGTAGTTTAGATGATTTAATCATCAGTCATCATGAAACTTTAAACAAATGAAATAAAGTCATTGCAATGATAGCTTATGTTTGGTTTTTGTATTTGGAGTAATATATTTATAGTACATAATCTGATATATACATACATAACTTGCACATGCACGCATATATATACCACACACTCGAACACACACACACACACACACACACACACACACACACACACACACACACACACACACACACACACACACACACACACACACACACACACACACACACACACACACACACACGCATCTCCCACCGTCCCACTGAGCGCCCCTCGCCCCGCAGGTACTACTACGACAAGAACATCATGACGAAGGTGCACGGGAAGCGCTACGCCTACAAGTTCGACTTCCGCGGCCTGGACCAGGTGCGGCAGCAGCAGAGCGCCGAGGCGCAGCGCTACCCGCCCGACCTCAGCTTCCTCACAGGCTACTCGCACCTGCTGGGGGGGACGTCGCCCCTGGCCGGCGGCCCCCTGGCGTCCCCCTCCGCTCCCCCGCCCCCGCCGCTGCTCTCCCCGCCTCCCTACTGGGCGGCGGTGTCCTCCGCGGCGGCGCTGGCCACCACCTCGCCGCTGGCCACCTCCTCCCCGCTGGCCACGTCTTCGCCGCTGGCCAGCTCGCCGCCCCTCGGCCTGCACGCGGCGCCGCTGCCCTCGCCGCTCGGCTCGCCGCCCGCGGACGCCCCGACCACCACCACCTCCGCCCGCACCCTGCCCCACTACCCGTACTCCTCATGAGCTCCGCACGGGGAGTGGGGAGGCCAAGGGTGCTCCCCCGGGGGTCGAATTAAGCAGAATCTAATCGAGTATCGATGCTCTCGGATACAGAAACATGCTCGCCTGCTCGCGCTGCGGGGCTCAGAGGTGCTGTTACCCATCCACCGTGTGTAGGAACGAGCCACTGCTTCTCAGCGGATGTGCATGAAGCAGCGGCCCCAGTCACTCAGTCACTGCGGGCAGTATCTACCAACCTGCTTTCTGTCGCATGAATTAGTCAGAACTGCGTATCTAACTCCTTTATTCCTTAGAATACTACTAGTTAAGGTTTTCAAAGTGGGGAAAGGATTCGATGTTTACAAACCATGCCAGGTGTTGCACCGCGCATGTTCCTAGTTCCCTTGTTCCTTAATGAAAAGTAAATTAGAAATGAAATTAGACTTACAATGAAACGAAGTGTGTCCAGGCTTAGGAGAACCACCAACCAAGAACCACAACTTCTTAGAAACGCAATAGACACTGGAAGGAGAACCAGGCCTTTCTCCGATTCATTATCGAACCCAAAACAAGATCCCTAATTATGATAAAAAATTAATTAAAGAAAAAAAATAAGAGAATGAACACAAGAAGGCGAAAGAAGAGAAGAAAAAAAAAAGGATTATAATTCTTTCTCAAAATATGTTTCCGAGCCTTCGAGTTTGCGTTGTTTGTAGTACACTTTTAAAAATAGATAAAACTGATAAAACCAACTAAAAAAGAATTATCAAATGATATCACAAGAGAGTAGGTGTGATCTAGATATTTGAATTATTATTACTGAATTACTCTTATGTGTGTGCCAAAATCTATCCCTAGTTTGCATAAAGACAAAATGCTAATGCCATGATTCGACAAATATATTCGAAATGTGATAATACAAAACTTTTTTTTTCTTGTTTGAAAAAGTAAATTCATAATCATTCCAAAAAAATGACATATTGATGTTTGAAGTTGACTCACTTTATGGATGTCTTATGGTGGACTTTTTTTTCTTTTAATAATCTGAACGTTATGTTCATCTTGGTTTCCATGGCAACGTTTAGAGGGAAGAGAGGGGCGAGGAAAGTCTTTCTTTAATTACATATTTATTTATCATTAAAATTATTCGTATTCTTTTTGGAAGAGAAAACTCAAAATCACAAAAGTTTATTATTACTGTTATCATCACAGTTAGAATTGGTATAGTTATCATCGTCATCATTATTCATCATCATTGTTATCGCTGTTATTAAGACCGTAATTACTATTGTATTCTTATATAATTTGAAGATTTTTTTTCATTTATTTTGTATTTCCTTTTTTTTTTTTTTTTGTTAAAGATTATTAATTAGACGTACCGTAACGAAAATTATCATTCATATTTTTCATATTCGTCGCCATTAACGT
>NW_028234420.1:29776964-29779464 GCF_977035675.1 Penaeus japonicus
GAGGAAGAGGATGAAAAGAAGAAGAAGGAGGAGGAGGAGGATAGAGAAGAGGAGGAGGAGAAGAAGAAGAAAAGAAAATACAACGTGGCAAGAGAATGACTTAAGGACCTGAACCGTGAAATGTACAATCAATTACATGTGTTTTTATTTTTTATTTTTTCTCTCATTTGTACAAATTAAGTGTGTTCGTTTTGTAATCATTAATCGTCATAATCTAATTGTGATTCTTAGGCGCTCTCTTCTTAAAGAAAGTTAATTAGGTTTTCCTTCATCAGACTAGTTCTGTTGTTAATGGTGTCTTTACTCATTGTTTAGGGTTTAACACTTTCTTTTATATAGATAAACAAAAAAAATAAAAAAATATATATTAAAAAAGACAAAGTTTGTACATGGGAAAAGACAAAACCCAGACCATGGGATTGGAATCAATGACAAGGATTTAATAGAAGAGTGAAAAAAGAATACAATATGTTGTATTTAGACCAGTATTATTGGTGGCTCATGACCAGTTTCTCAGACATTTTATTTGTTGTTTGTTTAAATGCATAAAAAAGGCATGTATCCATGAACTTGAAAGGGTTGAGTGAACTCGTATGACTGCTGTAGATTTTTTAAAAAGACTAATGTGTGTCATGTAATGTGATAACTGTCTCGACAAAAAACAAAAACAGTGTTTGTTAACATGAATGTGTTTATTGCTCTATGTTCCTGCTCTATGTCGCCCCAGAGCGTTATATTTATGTCTTGTCATGCTGTGACAATCTCTCTTTTTTATATAATATCAATGCAGTTTTCTTATGTTTGTCTCGTGTATGTCTTGGTGACGTCACCATATCAATTTTGTGATCCGTGTTATTTGTAACAAAATGTTCTCATTTGAATATACTTTTTAAAAAATGCATATAGCCTTGTTGCGTAGACGCCAGTAGATTATTCAGTCCCAAATCTCTTTTCCTTTTTTTTTTTTAATTAATTCTCATTTCCAAAGTAGTTGACGAGTAGAAATACCTCTCCAATGTCTCTTCAGTGAATCTCAAGTTTCATTGGAAACTGTGCACAAGAACGCCAAAAAAAAAAGCTCTCTCTCTTCTATCTTGCTTATTTCCCGATCTCTGTCACTGGTCGCATCTCTCTAACGAAATGTAATGCTTTTATTCAAACCTCTTTATCTTTGGCTTATTGCTTTAGCAGGGATCTTGTATCTGCACTGAATGACGGTGAAAGTGATGAATAATAACAAGCGGAAGGAGGATGAATTAGGATGAATGTGGCTTCCTGTACAGGTGGGGACATCACAGCGCGTCTTGGCTGTTGGTGAGGAAACGTGTCTGGATCGACAGACGATGGTGAAGGGATGGTGGCCAACACTGCATGATAGTGAAGACTGTGATTTGCTTTTTTTTTCGTCTGTGCTGGCGATCCTAAAGGGGAATCCCCGGCTTGTATTGCATCTTGTGATATGTTCATATTAAGGTGATATCCTTTGCTCCCCCAGTTGACGGGTGAAGGGTCTGCGGAAGGCGTTTGGGCGGCGGGAAAGGAAAGACTATCGTCACCGTCTGATTAACCAATAGATTACACCACTCCAATCCTCTCTCTTATCATCTTTATTCTAACGTTTGCCTCTTCTCTCCACCCACCTTTTCTAGACACTAAGTATTTTCCTAAGACACCCCCACCCAAATGCCCCAAGCAGACCCCTTTCTTCCTTGTCATCGTGTTTAGGCCCTTAGTGGTGGACCCATGTTCCTCGTGCGGTCGTGTATTCCAGTAGATTTGTGAACCTCTTTCAGTCGACTTAGAAATAAATATTTCAATGAAAAAGACTTGGCTTTCATTCTTATTCCAAAGGGATTGGAAGAATAGAAGAGACTGTTAAGAAGTGCGATGTTCATGTGACTTTGTGGTAAGGAAAACGATTTTGCTTGTGTAACTTTAAGAATTATCTTATCCTCACTATTGTTATTAAGATGCTAAGTAAACGCAGTCCAAACTATGAAACAAAAAAGTAAGAATACTTGTCTGAAAACACTACTATACTGAATCTGTACTATATGCAAGATAAAAGTAAGTATTGCTGTTCAATATGAATATTGAATATCACTTTAGGATCACAACACAAATGATTAATAATTAGTTAATAAGCTAATGAGTAATTCGAATGTGATATAAAGTGTTAGTTAACATTGTGAACAAAAAATAACATCCTTTTGCTATGTTCTCCATTTCTTAAGAAAGTTATATAATATGTAATGCATCTTATGACTTAAACAGCTGCTAGAAAATATGGACATTACCCTAGTATCAAAAATAAATCTTTGAAAATACATTTAGATAATTAGACATGGATTCAAAACATCATTTTATTCATACTTTTCTATTCCTCTTATCTTCCACAAAAGGAATATCTGATCAAGAACATTTGGATCTAAATTTTAATACTATTTAAGAAAACATGGACATTTAAATAAACTAATCACATTAAGCATAAACTCTGGAA
>NW_028234420.1:29786964-29796964 GCF_977035675.1 Penaeus japonicus
CTGTAATTATGAGTCACCTACAGTACGATGAGTTTTCCTCCGGAGTCGTGATTTTATGAATGAACTTCCCGGCAGCCTCAGGGTGAAAATTTATGAATGAATGGCCAACGCTGCCAGACGCGCACGCACGTTAGCTCAACGTATGTGGCATACGTGTATGTACGCTATCTAGGAAATTATCGAGAGCTTACATTTGCTATTATCTTTTTATAAGTTGTTAAGTAAAAATCATGCCGGTTGCTTTAGCATTTTTACAATACTACCCCATGATAACATGTCTGCGTACGACATTACAATACTGTTGAATCCAATAAAATGCTTTCATTTCATACACCAACTGAAAAGTTTAGTTGATAATGTCTTGATCATGATGAATATTTTGAATACTTCTAGATTCAAGCCACGAGAATATCTAAAACACGCTAAATAAAACCTAGAAGAGAAAGTAGTATCTGGAACCTCATACTATTACTCATCCATTCTTGGAATTCAGACGTAGATGACGTCACACGCGAGAGAGGTGGGGAACCCGTTACACTGCAAGATACCACCAGAAATTTCCCAATATTTAAGTTCTTTGTTCGGATGCATTCTGTTGGCAGATGTTGCATTACGAAATGTATAGAGATTAAACAAAATAAAAACAAATCCATGCTCATCTTCCATTTTTTTAAATACCGAATGTTTCCTTTATTCGTATGTTTTAAATATTTATTCGTTTTATCTCCTAGTTGGAAACTCGACCAGCAGTCATATTGGTGTCCTACATGTGTGAGAAACAAGTGGTAGCTGAGTCACGGAGGCCTAGAAAGATCACTTTACAATGTAGTCCTAAGAAAAATCATCAAATGTTATACTATTCTTGGACATGTTATTCTACTGTTCTTCTGTGACCGTTACTATTGTGTGCTGTTTCTTTAGATGGAATTAAGAAAAATAAAAATCGTCTTGTAAATATTCAGATTTAATTATTCTAGAATTGAGCTTAAAATGTTACTTAGTTCGTTTACTTCAACATCTAAATAAATAAAAGTTGATATCAATGGCGAGAGATTTTTTAACATAGATGTTTCACCATGTTTAGTAAGATAACGGTAAATTGTTGCCAGATGTCGCTGTACCCGATCGCACGCCCTATATCTCTTTTACCTTTATAAAGATCAGAAAAAAATAAGAATACATATTGCTAAAGAAACTATTGAATAGCAATGAGATTAATATGCCTATGTAAATTCCAGTGTCCTTTTTTATATACGTTTATTTATTCGTATGGAAAAAAATAATTCGTAAGGCATTCCAGATGTACGATGATTACACACACACACACACACACACACACACACACACACACACACACACACATATTTACGTATGCATCTATTTCTATTTATATGAATACAAACACATCTAAATTCGTTTTGCGCTTAACGCATTTCCTTTAAACGCATTTCCAACACAATCACGATCCATTTGATACCCTGCTTTATTTATCTTAAATATTCTTGATAAATGTCTTTTATCAATATAGTAGGACAGGGATAGTATGCCAACGTCCGGATGCTGCGTGGAGTTGAGAGGGCCGGAGAAAAGATGCTGAGGCGAGGGTGGAGGGAGGCGAGACGGGATTCTAGGAAAAGGGCCCGAACGTAGGCCTAACAATGAATGCGAGTTCAGTCTGAAACGGATACTTCGGTGTAGGAATATATATATATATATATATATATATATATATATATATATATATATTTATATATATATTAATATATATAAATTAATTGATTGATTAATTACTTAATAAATAAATAAATAAATATTATATATATATCTATATATATATATCCTATATATATATATAGTATATTTTAATAGATATGTGTGTGTGTGTGTGTGTGAGAGTGTGTGTGTGTGTGTGTGTTGTAGATATAATATATTTAATATATATATATAATATATATATCTATATTATATTATATTACACACACACACACAAACATACGCATAACATATATTTATTTATATATAGACAGTATATATATATATTATATATATTTATATATATATTATATATATATATTTATATATATATATATATATTATACATATGTATTTAAATATGTATATATGTACATATATATATTATTCATATATATTTTTATATATAAATATAAATGTATATATATGTTTATATATAAATATGAATGTATATATATATGTATATATATGTATATATATATGTATATATATATATATACATATATACATAGATAGAGAATTAGAGAGAGAAATATATAGTTAAATAAATAGATGAATTACACTGCATTTGTAAACAAGTTCCACGAAGTCTACGGGCATAGTACGCCGGATGTGGGAGCAAAAATATCGTAACATACAAAGGCTGCATATATCATTAATAGATAAATGAATATGATAAAGTTTTTGATTTTACTTGTTTCTAAAATATAAATATTGCTGTATTTTTAATTCTCAACATACTTACATCATTACTTATATATATATATATATATATAGATACTATAATATATATACATATATATATATTACACGATCATACAATACTGTTGGAATCAATATATACATACATACATATATATCATATATTTAATATATAAATATATATATATTATTTATATTATATATAAATATATATTATATATAAGTGTGTATTATATATATATCTTATATATATATATATATTATTATATATACATTTAGTATATATTTACTATATAATATATTATACCATTTATATTATAATATATCTATATATAGATTATAATATATATATATGTATATGTTATACATAAATAGGTATTATTATACATATATATATATACACACACACATATTTATATGTATCTATGTATGTATGTATATATATGTATATATATATATGTATTATAGATATTATATAATATATGTATATATTTATATATATTCATACGTATAATGTATAGAAACTTATTGTCTATTATATATATATATATATATAATATATAGATATTACTTGATATATATGTATATATAAGCTATATATAGTAGTATATATATCTATATATTGAATGTATATAAATAGTATAATCTATCTTATATATATATTTATATATATATATACTATATATATAGTATTTGATTCATATTTCTACGATATGCAATAGATGTATATTTCTATATATCTAATATTTATTATATATATATATAAATGGATAATATATATAGTATACATATATTTATATATGTATATTGATAGTTAAATATACGTATGATATAGATGTAAGATATATTAATATATATTTATATATATATATATATATATAATTATATGTATGTATGTTGCATTACATTACACACACACACACACACCCAACACAACCCACACACAACACACACAACACAGCACACACAAAACAACAACTGACACCACATATTAGATATATATTTTTATATATCTATATACATATTATTCTGTTGTTATAACATATAACACATACCTACATATCATGATTTCATAGAAAAGATATATATTATATGATTTAAATACACATATGGTTTTATGTTTTATATATCTATATATGTATATTATATCTTAAATAATATAATTATCTAAAAATCTGAAATATTATATTTTAAATATAAATATATTATATATAGAATAATATATATTTCGTATATGTATGGGGTTGTGTGAGTGTGTTTGTTGTGTGTAGGTGTGCATTTGCTCTTTTTATGTGTGTGGATGTGTGACTGATTCTATATATCTATATAAATATATAATATCTAATATGATATTCTATTTAATACTCATTTACCAATATCTATATATATATATCTTTAAACATATATATAATGTATTATACTATACTATATATATAGCTATATCTATATACATAATCTATAATGTCTAGATATATATATATGGATATATGTATATATATATATATATATAGTATTTATATTATATATATACTTTATATATATGTATAATATATATATATATATATTTTATATATATATATACATATATACATATATATATATAATTATATATATATATATGTATATATGTATATATATATAAATAAATATATATATATAAATATAAATATATATATATATTTTATATATATATATAAAATATATATATATAATTATATATATATATTTATATTATATATATAAATATATTATATATATAATATAATATATATAATATAATATATATAATATATATATATATGGGAATGAATAACTTCACAACAGATGTGTAGTTAACGCATTTCAAATTCATTCCGTTATTCATTTTCATATACATTTTTTATTATTTTTTTCTACATTTCTCACAATCATATTTCTTCTACTAAGCATAACGTATGTGTGGTGATATAAGATACGTATGTAGATCTATTATAATTTGTAGGAATATTCTCCTATATTCATGGGAAATTACACATTGTGCAATAATGGCAGGTCTTGAACGTTTCAACCCAAAAGAACACTCATTGATATCTTGATTTTCTTTTTTTTTTTTTCTTTTTTATCTTTAAGCGCAGATTGCATTAATGCCAGTAGAAACCTTAGAAAATATATATAAGACTCACGAAATGATTGTATCCATAATTTGCTGCAATGAGTTTGAAGATCTATGAGTAATAACTTCACGTCTAAAACGACCTAAATAGAAGCTTATAT
This sequence comes from Penaeus japonicus, assembly GCF_977035675.1. Lineage (NCBI taxonomy): Eukaryota > Metazoa > Arthropoda > Malacostraca > Decapoda > Penaeidae > Penaeus > Penaeus japonicus. The sequence continues at coordinate 29,791,672 of NW_028234420.1, forward strand.
AATATTTTAAAGCTCGTATGAAAGTGGTAGATACGAATAACTGTTAACATTTTTTTTTTCATTTTGAATCGTATAAATCATTTAAAAAGTAAACCTCTAATCATATTGATTATAGAAATGAACGTAGTTTAATAAATTATATAAAAGCTACTTAGTTATTCTGTAATGTACATAATGAGGTATATGATACATATTGTAAATAATTAGTTTACACACACACACGCACACACCCCACACCACAAAAACACACACACAAAAACAAATATATAATTATAATTTTATATATATATTATATATATAAAATCTATATATATAAATAATATATATATTTTAATTATATATAAAATATATAAAAATATAATATTATATATATATATATATTTTATTTTTTTAATTATAATATATATATATATATATATAATATATCATATATATTATAATATATATATATATATATATATATATATATATATATATATATATATATATATATAATGTATATGTCTTCCAGACACATTGAAAAGGAAAACACCGATACTTTGACGTTTCGATCCAAGCCAGATGATTATACCGAAAACCTTTAAATTCCAAAGGAAATACAAGCATAGCTATATACGGATAAATATCTTAGTCATAATCAATGTATACTGACAAATGAGGAACTGCGCTTTTAAGGGAAACAATTGAAGGAAATAATAAAAACTTACAAGCAAGAACTATAGCAATTCCCATAATTCCTTCGCTTGGAATATTACCTGTCGCAAAAAAAAAAAGAAAAAAAAGAAGAAGAATTTGGAGTCCGAGTGAAAATGTTACCGCGAAGACCTTAAGTAACATGACCTCAGGTTTTTTTTAAACACGCAAACTTTTACATCAAAAAGGAAAGGGGGCTTTTGTTCCCTGCTTTTTTTTAGTTCGCCCCTTTTGGTCCCCGGGTTTAACCCGCCCAGGCCCCCCCAAAGTTTTTTTTGCAAGGGAGGAGGTTTTTACAAGGTGCCCTGCTTGAACTCAGGGCACGGTTTCGTCCTTACCAAGGGGGGCCCGGGTTGAAATTTCAAGTGTTTCCAAATTTCCCCTTTTCCATTTTCCCACGCTGGGGCCAAGAGTTCTTCAAGGTTCTACTTCCTGGTCTGACACATCCACAATATGTTGTGCAGAAAGCTAGAATGAAGAAATACTGGCAATAATTAGACACAATACACCCGCGGGGTTTTAAAATAATCTTAACGGTCACACCTCGGTTTCACATATCCGCCCAAAGTTGAACGAAAACCCCCTTTGATACCGATACTAAAATTTGGAAATTTTCCCTTTCATTACAACACACAACAACACACACACACACCACCCACACACACACACACACACCCCCACACACAACCCCCCACACACACCCAAACCCCACACACACACACACACACACACACACACGCACACACACACACACAAAACACACAACACACACCCCACACCAAACAACCACAACAACACACCACACACACACACACACCCACACATATATATATATATATATATATATATATTTTATAAAAATTTTAAAATATATATATTATATATATATTATATATAATTTATATATATTCATAATATATATATATAAAATTTTTATTATATAGATTATATATATTATATATATATATATTATATTATATATATCGTTATTGAGCTCCCAGGAAAGAGCATTTTGAATATTGAATTCTTGTTACCATTTTCTGTGTGAGGAATGTTGCTACATTTGTCTGTCTTTTCTTTCTTAAAAGTTACATTGTAAATAGAGGAATATCTGATAGATATTTAGAGGAATATCAGTTTATGTGATGTGATATTGGAAGTAATTTTTAGAAATTATAATAAAGTTTGCCTCTTGATAGCATGCTCTTATTTTTCTACTATTTTACAAATATACAATGTCATTCCAACAATTATTAAAATAAATGCACACCATACATACTTCCATCACCTAAACAACTTTTTTAAAGTAAAAATAATCTACATCTACTTAAACAAGATATCCAACAACAAGTAAGATTATTTTATCTTATAAAAGTGTCATCAAACGAAATTCGTATTGAATTTATTTTCAATACTGACTCTCCATGGGAAATAATATAGACTTACACCTAGTAACTACAACAATTACCTTAATTCCTTACATTGAAATATCACTATTAACAAGAACATATGATCAAGGAACTGGGAGTCCGAGTAAATACAGTAAACGTTGCAGAGAAAACCTTAAGAAAACCTGAAGTACCTTCTCATCACCCGCATAATTAATTGTTTTGTCCTGATTGCGATTGCATTCACTGCGCTTGCACATGCACAACCAACGTATTGCAAGCAGGATGGTTCTTACAAGAGTGCATGCTTGAACTTCGGTCATGATTTCGTCTCACCAAGGATTCCAGGAGTCGAACTTCAAGTGTCTTCCATTCCTCTGTCCATTCCTACGCTGCGCCAGGGGTTCTTCCAGGTTCCACTTCCAGGTCTTTGTTATCCGCAATACGCTGTATAGAAAATCCATGGATACTGATACAGAATAAAGAAAATCCTTCCAAAACATAGTTCTTTCTTATTGAGGACATTTTTAGATTGCAAGAGAATTTAGTTTTTCATAATGGGTGGATTATAGAAATGAAGGTAAACTTATCGTTAATTAGAATAAAGTTCAAATATTAACATAAACTAAAGAAGCAAATTTTTGAATGAGGGTAAGAGAGAAAAAATGTTCAATACGAAACGTATAAGCGTGCATCAATAAAAGGACAAAATCACGTGATTATTTGTTCATCAGTTATAACCATCAATTTCAAGTATTACTTCTGTATTTCCCATTCCCTCAAAAAAGTACTTTAGTAATCCATGGTGATTTTTTTTTACCATACAATAAATTCTACACGATATATATCATTCCTAACCCGGAATGAAAACTTAGACTGTCATCAATAGCAGAATATTCATTACTACTGATACTTCTATATCTAACATCACTCATTCAGTCACAATCACTGAAAACTTTAACAATACTTACATAAGTTGTTCTCGAGATAAAGGCACATATCAATATAATAAAAAGGGTCAAGAAAAGGGAATGCAGAAAAACCTAAAACGCAAGAGAATAAAATGTAACAAAAAACAATCAGTAAACTTAATATCTAGTCAAACAAGTGCAAATATATAAAATAATTGAAAATGTTTTAACAGACGGAACGGAACGCAGTAAGACTTCAATGTATACGTGAAAATAACTCTTCCTGTGATTACATGTGTTTAAGGATTCTCAGACTAACAATCACACAATAAAGAACTTGTTTTTAAACTTGAAAGATATTCATATTGATTCAAATGATAGAGCAACGAAAATATTTATATTTCTGCACTGCATAAATAATGTATCTAAGCAAATGTTGTAGTGGTAGTCATCGTCAAACACTTAAATAAATCGAAACATTATCAATATGATGTTTGGTCTGGGGTGGAATATATAACCTTTTGTTAAATCAGAGACGAACATCCCAAGTGCTTAAGTAGCTGGTATTAGTTAGCATAATCGACACCCTTCTTCGAATCATTGTAATATCAGTGTGGCAAAAAAGATAGTGAATTATCCCTCAAAATCATGTTTAATTCAAATAACGTGCATCTACTGCGTAGTGCATATAGAGTTTACATGCAGTGCATCTATGTTATACATATACATACATACATATGTATGTATATACATATATATATATATATATATATATATATATATATATATATATATATATATATATATATATATTATATATATATATATATATATTATATATATATATATATATATATATATATATATATATATATATACATATATATGTATATATATGTATATAAGTGGTATAAATGAGACTGAATATTTTCACAACACAAGAGATGTAATTTACGCGTTTCGGGTTACCCCGTCTTCAGAACTACATGTAGTTCATGTAGTTCTGAAGGCGGGGTAACCCGAAATGCGTGAATCTCTTGTGTTGTGAAAATATTCAGTCTCATTTATACCACTTTTAACCATTTGTCACAATGAACTCAGTTCATATATGTATATATATGTATATATATATATATATATATATATATATATATATATATATTATTTTATACATATACATGTACATACATGTTTGCAACCATCACATTTATTGCTCAATAAAAAAGAAAAAAAAAATAGTAATAGAAAAAAAACGGACCCTAAAATTCGCTGAAAGAAATCTTACGCATCTTACCCCTTTGCCTTACCCACTACCCAGGGGAAAACTCCAATGTGTAAATAGCTTCCGGACGAAATTACACGAATCTCAAACTATCTTCACTGAAAATTCCGAAAACTACAAGCACACTCCGGAGAAATCGCAAAAGTGAATCTACAATGCGTTTAGATATATGCTCACGCCCGATAATTAAGCTGTCTGCTTTTAAAGAATAGCGCCATTGCATCACCTTCTTAGGCTGCGGTATTCGAAAACCTCCCTAGAAATATATGATGCTGATTTCTCCTTATCGATTTCGTCAGCAGGGCTGTGTTATTTTGCTGACGTAAGGACCCCGTGCATTGCAAAGGACGAGGGAGTGAAGGGTGACCTAGAGATTGTTATATAGCGGGACTTCCCTGTATGTATTTTCCATGAAGGCTCTCCCCTTCTCTTGACGAAAAGACCTTCTCAAGGTATGTGTGTTTTGTCTCTCGTTATGCAATGTTCAAGAGTGGCGCTCCCTTTTCCGTTTTCTTGGTCGATTTTGCTACGTTTTCTATGGTTACGTTGTTACGTTTTCTATGGTTACGTTGTTACGTTTTCTATGGTTACGTTGTTACGTTTTCTATGCCTGTTTTCTTTTCTTTGTTTCTTTCCTTTCAGTTTGGCTGCCTCCTTTCATTTTCTTTCTATCTCTTTGCATATTATTTTTTTTCTGATTTTTCTCTTCTCTCTCTCTCTGTATGTTTTTAATCCTATCTCTTTCCCTATCTTTCAACTTATTCTTTGTAAGATAGATTCCATCTTATCTGTTTATTTCAAATGTCTTCCATTTTGGTGTTTATCTTTTATTTTAGTTTATTTTCATGTTCTCGGACTCTTTGTGTTTTGATATTTGTCAAATGGGTTTATTCATAAAATTATTCACTTTGTGCATTTTCTCTCTCTCTCTCTCTCTCTCTCTCTCTCTCTCTCTCTCTCTCTCTCTCTCTCTCTCTCTCTCTCTCTTTCTCTGTCTCTCTCTCTCTCGCTCTCTCTAA
>NW_028234420.1:29839464-29849464 GCF_977035675.1 Penaeus japonicus
CCAAACCGTAGATTTGCTGTCCCAACTCATCGTACCTAAGTCTCTGAATGGTGAAATAATTTACTATAATAGCAATACACTACAATGTAATCGTATTCGGGCAAACTAACCTAAATGAGTTCCAGACAATAGAATTCTGGATTATGGAAATTGAACCTTTAATGAATTTAATTCCATGTTAATATTATTTTTGTATTATCATTTTATCGCTGTATTCGAGATTGTTCTTTTTGCTAAGGATATTGAAAGTGAAATTATTTAATAATATAATGATAAAAATAATGATGGTAAGAATAACACTATGGATCATGATGATAATTGATACATGGAACACTGAGATATGGAAATCATTTATATCGGAACAATCATAATATATTTGAATGAATAAAGCTGTTAATCTTCTGTGATGTGATCTTATTGTACAGGAGTGAATATTCTAGAGACATTTGAGGTTATTGTTTTGTTTTAATATCTATTTATCTTTTGAATATTTATCACAATAAACTTTTCTGTTCATTAAAGTTTTCATCAAAAGGTCCTAGATGTATTTTTTTTCCATTTTGCCCCCGAATTCCAAAGATTAAAGGCAAAATCTAATCCATTGAAGACGAGGATATTTTTGTTTCCCCGGTCTCCAGGAGGGGCACTATCGCCACCTCCGCGGTACTCTAGATGGGATTTATTTCAGAGCAACGCAGCTTTACACGACGTATCGCGACTTTTCCTTAATGGACTCATTTTTTGTGTTCGTAATTTTTTGTGTTTTATTATATTGTGAGACTTGTGTGTCATACTAAGAGCTTTATCAATGTTGCATTGAATTGAAATAGTTCTTTATACTAAGTATGATAAAAGTATTGTAGTTTTATGGGAGGACGATTTAATTTTTCGTATTCATGTTCTTTCGTAAGTAAATACCAAAATAACCATCCACAATAAAGACTACAAGAAGAGATGTGGAAGAAGGAGACTTGTGCTTATGACTGCGAGTAGCACAGCACAAAACAGTCATACTGTCACAGGGGCATATTCTAGACACTAGACACGATCTGGGTCACTTTTCTCTTCTCATTCTGCTTGTACGTCCTGCACCGCCGGTTTTTAGAGCAAAAGACGAAAAACTAACCACAGATATGATCTCATTGCTACAATTAAAAAGAAATCATGAGATCCGACCGTAGTCCCGTGTACCCTGTTTTGATACGAACAGTAGAAATGATACAGAATATGTGCACTTCATGTCACTGGTGATACGCTACAGTGATTCCATTCACAAATTTGCAACAGGTGGAAATTGGACTTAACAAAATGAAAGATATACGATATATAATGTTTGATGCATGATTCTATATATATATATGTATATATATATATATATATACTATATATATATATTTTTTTTTTTTTTTTTTTTTTTTTTTTTTTTTTTACATCACTGCATCCTGTGTATTTTTTTTCTATATATATACCCATTTTATGTTACAGTCTATTAATTTGACTAGAGTTCTGTACTCTACACAGGTAGGGGTATGTCCAAGGGGTGGCCAGGGATGACATGCACTTATTCTGGAGTCCGATTGGTTATCTTAGATGCCATCTCGTTATCTTAAATTGTAATTGTCTTAAATTGTAAATATTTCAAGTGGAAATGGATTATATAGACATTAATAATAATGTAGATTTATTCCTACATGGGTGTTGTGCCCATGTGTATGCTTAGACTTCTTGCCAGGGGATAAAAACAATAATAAAAAATAAAAATAAATAAAAATAAATGTGATAAATAAAAAATCATTTGATAGTTAATTCATTATCACAATATATGTAAACAGACCAATATCCTAAACAATAGAATAGGCTAGTGAGGAAAGTACTGCACTTTTCTCCGAGATCTCGGGTTTGCACGAAAAAAACTCAAGTACAAGAACATTGCTTATGCCGAGAACACTTTATTGCACACTATTACTATTTACACAAAATACCAAACCTCATTTCCGTCATGCTCTTTTCTGCTAATGGTTGTACATAGATCATCCAGGTGTGCAATGAGCATCTGAGTGTGCAATTACCATCCTTTGATACTAGAGCATAGGGAATAATGGAACGAATGCGGGGTAATGTATTTTTCTTATTTATATGTATATTTTCTCTAGGCAAGGGGAGCAAAATAGAGGGTTAACCTCCCCTATCACCGTGTGTACGGCCCTTGTCTGTTCATAAAACTTACAGTATACTTTGCATTATTAGGAATATAAAGTATCAACGTTTAATAGAGTATCCCCTCAAACTTTCATTTTCTTTGATACTTACAAGAGAAGAGCACCGATTATATTTTTACCTGAGACTTTAATATTATTCGTTTACTTCATTTCTCTGCCACCTCATCTTATTACGATTATTCATTAAATTACTTATTTCATAAGTTTGAAATTTCTTTATCAATTTACTTGCATTTTTTCATTATTTTATCCGACTAATGAGAAACAGATAATTTTTGATAAAATTGATAAAGACATGAAATCACATCCAAACTACACAGACAGAGAGCATGAATGCAATATTCACTGCACAATACCAAATGCAGATTATCCTCATTATTTTTCATCACCTGATAAGACTCACAAAAAGAATGAGAACTGTCAGCAGCGAACGAACCTCAGTATTGTATATTATATATATTTCATGAATCGAATTATATAGACCGCAAAGTCATTTTCTTGGTAGCTCTTAAAAAAAAAAAAAAAAAAAAAAAAATCCTTAAAAAATAGCCTGCTAGGTGTTCTGGTTTCTGGCTGCCTCCCGAGGGGTTGACCCGGGACTTTGTTCAGCTACTAAGGGCGCACATGCAAGCTATTCTCTGACTTCTTTCTCCTGGTCTTACAACTTATCTTTTCTCCTTTCTCCATCTTTCTCAGCTTTCCTTCTATCACTTTATCTCCTCGCAAATTTCATTTCCACTATCCCTCCAGCTCCCTTCATGACTTCCTCTTCACTTTACACACTTCCATTATTCACTTCAACTTCCTTCTCCTCAAGACCAATCCTAAATAAAAAGCTAATACTCTCTTCACTGTACTTAACTTTCTAACTCTCATTTTATCTCCTCCCAAGTTTCTTTTCACTATCTCTCCAGCTCCTTTCACCACTTCCTCTTTCGCTTTATCACGCCCCCAACCCAAAAAAAAAAAAAATACTATTTTTTTTTTTTTTTTTACAAAGTTAAGATTAATAAAAATAAAGATTCCTTATCCCTAAACCCAACCCAAGTTCCAGACCCCTTCCTCCCAACCCTCTTCAACTTACCCCCACAGATAACAAGAAGAAGTCAACAATCAACAAAGACTTTTCCCCTTCCGACCTGGCAGGCCTCCCTGAAGGTTTTGAGTGGACATGGCATTTCAGAAAATTAACAAGTCAGACAGGGAGTTTCGTCCTCCCACTACTATAACTACGACTTTCCTTCATTTTCCTGACTGTTTTTCTTCACCTCAACTCTTCGTCCAACTTAACTGTCCCCTTCCACTTCGGTGAGAGTTCCAGTTTGTTGTTTGTTGTTGTGCTTCTCTCTTTTTTGAGACCTCAACCGCACTTACCTCATTCCTGTCATTTATTAGCACCTGCTAGACTCCCCATCCCACCCCCATCATCCATCATCCTTACGTTATGTTACCATGGGTCACGTAATTAAATTATCATATTCTGGGAACCCAATCTCCTGTGAGGTGGCTCTCCAGAAGATTTTCTCTCTCATAGAGGTTGCAGTCACGCACTGCTTTAAAGTCCATAACGGTTATAAAGTTGTCATGATCAAAGTTAGCCATCACCCAATCCTGCCAGATAGTTTTCCTTGCTTTTCCAATTTACTTGGTATTTATACTCGGTTTATTGTTAACTGCAAGGTATCTGTCTCCCAGCCATTGAGTGATTAAGCTACTGCACGCCTCGACAGCCCTGCTAACGTTGCTTGCAATTGACTAGCGAATTGATAGATGGTTCCGTCAAGCCACCGTGGTTAGCCGCGACCTTGACCAGACTGATCTATCAAATTGCACCTTGTATGATTGTTTGATTGTCAGATCATTGCTTGATAAACAGACTCTGAATACCGGTGTAGCTTCGGCGATAATCACCCCTATTCAGAGCCCAGTAATCACGCTCTCTTTTGATCTCTTTTACTCCCACTGCATTTCCTATTACTTCCTGTACTCTCCCTGGGCCTACGAGATTCCCCTTGTGGGGTCTGGTATTCGCCTGGGGGAGGGCTGCAGCCCCAGTCCCCTTGTAGCAGTTTGGGACCAGGGAGCGGTACCACGTACAAAGCCCCAAGACTCTCGAGGTACCGGAGTACTCCGCCGGCACTTCCTCAGAGTGGGTCGGGTTGCAGGAAATATGAAATAGGGAAACGCAGGTCTCCATAAACCTGCACTTCTATAGTGAGTAGGGATAGGGTTAGGCCCCTGCAAAGGGTCCCCACTGATCCGACAGGAACACTCGCACTTCCCCTTTGGGAAGGATGAGTTTGCAATTCCTGGCACCCCTTGCATCAGTGGCGTAGGTCACGTTATTACCACCCTGGCCTCTATCCTCATGTCGCCATGAGGATAAAGGTTCGTCCCACCAACGGGCGCACCTCTCCTGCTAAGAGAGAAGCCCTGTTGCAGGCACTATTCGATGCCGAGGTAAGGACTCTCCCAGTCATTACCGCCCACGACCACTATGTTATCATCAGCCAAGATGAGAGCAACGCCGAAAGGCTCTTTACAGAGCACTCGGCTAATCTCATGAGTACTAAGGGTTTCGAGGCTGTCATGCCTCCGGAGTTAAAAGCCAAACTAACTCTTGTGTTTAAACAGCTCGACAGAGAGCTAGTTAAAGAAACCCCTGCTGCCATTCAGGAAGAGATGGAGAGAACTCTTCCCAACACCAAAGCCGAGCACATCTTCATCATGAAGAATAGATACATGATGAAGATACAATTCTCGGACCACAAGACGGCAGCTCAGGTACAAGAAAAAAGGGTTGTATCTGTTTAACATTTACATCAGCCCCAGACAAATCGAACTCGAGAGGTTCACAAGCATAGTGCAATGCATGCACTGTTACAAGTATGGGCACTACAAAACAAACTGCTCAGACAAAGAGACAAGGTTTCGTCTATGCTCAGAATATGGAGCCAATAATCACTCTTACAGAGAATGCAAATCAGAGGTTAAAAGATGCCTGAATTGTGGGGAAGGACATCGCACCTTTGCGAACTCCTGCCTCATGAGGAAAGAGGCAATGAAAAAGACCAGAGAAGAGGTGAATAAGAAGGAGGAGGTGAAAAAAGAAATCCCTATTAAAAAAGTGGCAGAACAAACGGCCAAACTAACTATTGCTGCCACCCAGAATGCTTGGTTGAAACCGCTAATGAAGGAGATAAAGGAGAAGGAGAAGGAGAAAAGAGAACCTAGCATCATTCTCAAACTGCCAGACAACCTCTCTGTAGGTGTCATGACCGCCATTATCCACGCCCACCTCCGTAACATGGAGCCAGGCCTCGGATTCCGTCACCACGTGCATAAAGTGTTCAAAGATAACAACCTGCCGCAACTTGATCTGGGTAACGGGGACTCATGGGGGATTTTCAAGGTGCTTTCACCTCACTCACCTAACACCACCGCAGAAACCACCATCACCACATCCACTGCCTCACCACCATGCACTCAACCACGCACAATACCACCACAACCATGTCTCAGCCTTCAGGACGGGTCAGAGACAGAACTCTTCACCATACCACAAAGAAAACCCACAATCGCACCACGCCCAACACCCCAGAACACACCCACTCACACACCTACACAGTCACCCGCACGACCCAACACCCAAAAACAAACAATCACGCAAGCTGACGCTCCACCAAAACAACAACAAACACTGTCAGTGAAACCAAAAACAACACTCGCCACACGTAAACAAACAAACGTTCCTACAGACTCGGAGATCGATGAACACACCCAGCTCCACCGGGATGGTTACGATCTCCAACCACATACATACGGCATCCGTCTGTTCGCAGCGGGGCCAGGACGCTACAAACACTTAAACGAACAACAGATTGCACACGAAATCACACGAGGCACCATAAAGTGGATATACACAAACCCCACATATAAAAACTACATACATGAACAAAAGATCAAAGAACACGTACAAGCAGGAAACATCCACCTACACCCTGACATGATCGAAAGATTAAAACAACACAAACTCGAACAGCTACCCAGCGGCTGGTATCAATCATCCAACTCATCCTAACACTATGGCTGCGTCACACTCCACTCACACCTCACTACACTCAAGACTTACAATCATTCATCACAACGTACTCACCTGGACTATAAACAGAAGAAACGAACTCACAAATCATTACAGACAACTCGACCCTGACGTCATCCTCATTAACGCTCACTCTCTCAGGCATCCTCATTCCCATCGCATCTTCACCTATAACACATACACATCAAACAAAACAAACGGAAGAGATGACGGCGTAGCAATTGCTGTAAAGCAAAACATAAAACACAAACTTCTTGACAACTTTTCCTCTGAATTCATGGCAGTAGAAATAGACACCCCTCACGGTCCTATTATCCTCGCCACCACCTACATTCCTCCTCGCAGACCCTATCTCTCTGAACCAGACATCTTTCAGCTCCTGCGATACAGAAAACCAACATACATCATGGGAGATTTCAACGCACACCACAGACTTTTCGGTTACAGAGACACCAATGCCGTCGGACGAGGCCTCGCCTCACTCATCTCCGACGGCAGACTCATCCACCTCGGTCCTCACTCACCCACACTCATTCGACACAACACAGCCACTACTCCAGACTTAGTTTTCGCTAACACACATGCAAATCTAAATCACCACATAGTAACAGGCGATGCCACATCCAGCGATCACCTTCCCGTGATCTTAACACTATCCACAAATCCAATCATGGTTCCTACACCTCCCCAAGAGAATTTAAAACACGCAAACTGGGAAGGGTACAAAAGGCCTTATCTGCAGCGTCAAAGTCTTGAAATATTTCAGCTTCATGGGCACTGTCGGGCGTACGACAGCGAAAGTGTCGTACCGCTTGAACAAAACCAGCCGTCACGCTCACAGAGCGAGCAAGATCATCTCATATGCAGATGATCTGGCAATTATCTCTGTTGGGAGGAAGAATGAGAACTTAATCAGAAAGACCCAGCGTTGTCTGGATCTAATGTCTGAGGAATGCCGCAGAGTCGGGCATAAGATCTCAGCAGCTAAGTCGAAGGCAATGGCGCTGAAACAAGATGTCCGAGACCAAAGGCTGCGAGTCCAATGGTTAGAGCTAGAGTGGGTTCACGTCTTCCAATACCTGGGTGTATGGGTTGACAGTAAGCTTACTTTCCGCTCGGAGGTTCAATACCTCCTAGAACGGACCAAGGCAAGACTCTGTCATGAGAGCTCTGTCAGGGCGGCGCTTAGGGGCTGGGCACTGTGTACTAAGATCCTTCTATGTGCACGCTGTCCGTCCCATTGTGGACTACGCCTCCGTCGCCCTGATTACGGTCAAGCCTGGACTACGGAAAAAGCTTGACGTCATGCAAAACGATGCCGCCAGGATCATTCTGGGTGCTCCTATATGGGCTAAGGTTGACAACCTCCTCTTGGAGGCCAACCTTTTCCCTCTGGACATCCGGATCGATCAGATGGCGGCTCAGTTTCTTGCCAAAGTCTTACAGTCCCCGCCGGACTCGCAGCTAAGACAAAAAGTGCAGCGTCGGCTTGCACAGAACCATGAACTCTTTGCCAACAACTCCTGGCTGTCTCATACAGCCAGGGTGTTGATACGCTTTGAGCTCAAGGAGACACTGTTGGTCAAGGGCATGGACCTCCCCCACCCTGCCTATGCCACAGCCCCGCCGTGGGCAAGATCCTTGATAGAGTATTCTGTCATGAACCTGTCATGGAGAAAGACTCAGTACTTTCCGTCTCTTTTGAAGGCTGAGGCGGAGAGGAACATTGCAGAAATCACTCCACCAGGTAGTAAAACCTACTTCACGGATGGTTCTGTAGACCCCATTTCCTACACTGCAGGCGCCGGCTTTGCAGCAAGGGACGTAGCACAAGCTATGCGGGTGTCCGACAATGCCTCCTCGCTCCAAGCAGAGGCTGTCGCTATTATGGGAGCCCTAGCCCATGCAGCCCAGACGGACGGGCATGTTGTCATACATACAGACTCTAGGGCCGCCATTGACAGCCTGCAGCAAAGCACGCCCCTTGATAACGTTTACCTTCTGACCACGATTCTCACTATTGCTCAGAGAATCCTGGATCAGGGTGGACGCATTATCATCAACTGGATTCCAAGCCATGTTGGTATTAAAGGGAACGATGTAGCTGACAGGCTAGCGGAGGAAGGCAGGAAAAAACCCTTGAGTAATCTTGTGGTGCATCCTAGCCGAGAACTGCTAAGGCGTAAATTGATGGCTGCAGGGCAGGTCGGTGCCCTGCAGCGCCACAGAGAGGAAGCGAGAACCTCCCCCTCGGCCAGCTGGTACTCAGACGCCACAGGCTATGAGTCGCTGATACTCTCTAATAGAATACCAAGGCAAGCCTAAGTCAGTCTTCACAGACTGAGATTAGGCTACCCTTGTGCGTGGCAAATCATACCCACCATTGGGCATGATGAGCGACGCTGCAGCCATTGTGGCGCGCCGGACGCCAATATAGAGCACTATCTGATGGAATGCGAGCACACTCGCTTCCTCAGACATGGCCCAGAGACGACAGCCGCCGGGTTGGTAAGGCGGCTATGCCTATTGCTTTCTCCGTGGCAACTAGAGCGCCTTCAGGCAATCCAACCGCCACGGTAAGCATTCAGTGATGATGATCAGATGAGTCAGCACTTATAGCTGGCAGAGGCCGGGCCGCCTCGTGCATATAGCCCGGGCGAAGGGAAGCCTTCGCAAATCTCTCTGAACTGAACTGAACTCACAGAGCGATCCGTGCCTCTGTGGCGCGCCTTTGAAAAACATTTTTTACAGTTATTTGCTTCTTCTTCTGATGAAAAACACTTTTAAGTTCATAAAACACATTTCTTGTCTGCTTTAGTAATTCATATCGGAATGTGAATCTGAATATGTTAACATCATGCTACTTTAAGCATGAAAAAAAGTTTATTTCTTCAAAAAAATAGTTGTGCAGATTAGCAGTCAGCAAATAGATCTTATTTGTGCAAATATCGAATTCATTCCATGACACATCAATCAAAGCAAAATTTATTCTAGGCTTATTCGCCTAGGTATGCTATACTTTTCATGATAATTTCATTGCAACAAAAGTTATCCTCGCATATTGTGCGTGTATTACAGAAGTTTTGTTTAAAATGGATATCAAACACACAAAATTATTACTATTTGCAAACATTATAGGTTATCGCAGTAAATAATACTAAACTCAGGTATTTTATCGTTTTACATGAGTTACCGACTTGATTTACTTCAGTTTTCTCTGAAGAGACCACTTGCAGGCCATCAAATCTAAACAAATTCAAACGCATTACTCTGATTTTGACTATATACTTCAATAGCCTTTGATTACCAGTCTGCCCTGAGAATGAACATAAAAATACATCCAATAGACTTTTTATTGTTGTTTAAGTGTTTTTCATGTCAAACACTTAGTAAATTAAGTTTCATACGAGTTAAAAAGTAAATGTAATTCAAGCCAAAGGATTCAAACAATTATTTACCACCCATTTATCAAAGCTACATATGGTGGTATTTGTTTTATATTTTCACGCATGAACTGGAGTCTCGAAATATGCAGTATATTATACATTATAATCTTACTTCAATGTTACATAAATTTTGTTGTAAACCATCATTGAGATACTCTTTAAACGGTTCAATGAGACGACATAAGATAAAAATCAAGAAATATTTGGCATTTTCGCCATTCGGCGATGGTTCG
>NW_028234420.1:29889464-29896964 GCF_977035675.1 Penaeus japonicus
AGTTCATTTTCCTTTTATTTTATTAATGTTGCTTTGTCATGTCATATTTCGTATGCACTTACTTATTAACTTATGATTCTATTGATGTCTTTATACTTATATGACTTAGACACACATTTTCCTAGGGATTTTGTTTTGTCACTGATGAAATTCAAATGAGAGAGAGAGAGAGAGAGAGAGAGAGAGAGAGAGAGAGAGAGAGAGAGAGAGAGAGAGAGAGAGAGAGAGAGAGAGAGAGAGAGAGAAGAGAGAGAGAAGAGAGAAGAGAGACAGAGAGAAAGAGAAAAAAGAGAGAAAGAGAAAAAAAAAGAGAAAGAGAACGCTATGATGAACTGGCCCTTGCTGAGGCAGGAAGTGAGTTTAATATAATGAAAGCATATCCCCAGATGGAGTTCAGGCACTGGTCTCTTCAAGCACGACACCATACACCAAGCAGACAAGAACCAGTCTTCCGGAGACACACTATCTGCAAAGTTTTCTTTGAAGATAATTACAAGCCGACGTCGACGAGTAAGAAGATGAAGGGGAAGGGGAGATAGATACATAAATAGATGCAAGAAGAAGGAGAGAGAGAGAGAGAGAGAAAAGAACGAGATAAATAGAGAGAGAATGAGAGGAGAGAGAGAAAAGAAGGAAAGAAGAATGAGAGAGAGAAAAAAAAGAGAAGAAGGAAAGAGAGAGAGAAGAGAGAGAGGGAGGGGAAGGGGAGCGAGACAGAGCGAGAGGATGCAGAGAATGAAAGAGGGAAGGAAAAGAAAAGCAAGAACAAAAAAAAAAAAAAAAAAAAAAAAAAAAAAAAAAAATGGAAACTTGCCTAAGTCACAAGCCAAGAGTTTCCCCTCCACTTCGTATCTATTATTTTCACGTCCGCCGCTTCCCCTTAAGTCGACTTCTTTCTCGTAAGTATTAATACTTTCGAACCAACGGGGATGCTGTACCCCTGTAGTGAGGCAGCAATACGTCTTTTTCCACGGGACTTTCAATCCTATTTTCGCCTTAGCCTTCATCGCATCTTCAAGGAGTTGCAAACAACCAGCAAACAACCCTTCGTCTTGGAAGACAGGTCATCGGCCAGGACTTCCAACTTCCCGCGCTAATTTACATATTTATATATATTTTCTAAAATAGAGATCTTGTTTATTTGTTTATTAATTAATAGCTTACAATCTTTGTTTAACGAGAATATGATGACTAAGTCTGACAAAACTGAACATAAAGGACATTAAGTAATTTACGTCAGAGGAACTGCTGAGCTCGTGACCTGTTCACACATACCATACCATAAGTATCTGACTTTTGTTGTTTCTTTTTTATTTCTGATGCTCGTTTTTTTATTGTTATTGTTTCTATTTTGTGTTTAATCTAATAAATGTGTAATTTTCTATATATTGTTTCACAACTCCATTTAGTATTTCATTCAATTCTTACACGCTACCTAAACTATAAGAATTGCTCGGCTTGGTGGCTGTGTAAATGACAACCCTTACACCCCCCCCCCCACCCCGTCGCACTCTCAGGAAATGCTTGCAGGCATGGAGTTATTTATTCATTTACATGTTTCCTATATTTTGTCCAACGTGCAGGTTATTATATATGTAACGTGTTGAATGTGCTATGTGTTGCATGTTAATAAAATCAATCAAAACAAAAAACGGAGTTAGTTGAAGGCCTTCATTGCAAAACCTATATACTTTATACACATACACACATACATATACAATAACACAAACATACAAATTATCACCTCAGAGACCAAGTCGCCAATTAGACTTCTTGACTCCCGATGATGGAGAGCAGAGAAATGTTAATTAATGCATTTAATTGCCTTCAAGCTCAGAGAAGTTCGCAGAGATATGGCAAATATTTTAATCTTCTGTTCTTGGACATTCCAGCCTGCAAGAAGAAAGTTGCACTTGGATCAGCCTTTGAATATAGGCTAGGTATTACAACACATGAAAGACACCCTCACTACAACACCAAAACGGCTTAGGCTGAGGATTAGGTTAGGCTTATGAGGTAAAGAAGGGAGAATACGCGCCATGTTGGTATATGTGTAATAAATCTGATGTGTGGCGTTTATTACGAAAAGGATTACATTACTATGCGAATTACGTCTTTTCGTAATGCATTTCGCACGTTGCATTATCCATGCCAAGAAAATCATATCGCCACTAAAATCAATTAGACAAGAAATATAAATACATTGACAAACAATGTTCAAAATGATGGCAACCAATGCCTTACGTTACCCCCCCACCCCCACCCCACCCCCGCTCGCGCCAACCCCCTACCCGACCTCTTTCCTCTTAAGATATGATTTCCTCACTCCCCCCCCCTCCCCCCCTGTTTCTCCCTTGATACTTGACACCTTTTCCCTTATTACCTCCCACTTGAGTTGTAGATCCTCCATGCAATAATTCTCCCCGGGCTTGCAACGTGTACCGAATCACCGAGCGAACGAAAACTACGAGACTTTCTTTCTTACTGATTCGAAGCAGATTCATCTCGGCAAATCAAACCGCTCGTTGTTATTATTGTCTCTTCATATATTCAGAGTTATTCATTTATTCGTTTCGCTGCTCGTTCGAAGCTTCGCACATCGATAGCAGTGTCAAAAAGCAAACTGTGGTTCGTTAATTAAGAGGCAAGTGGGATTTCCAATGAAGCGAAACTATGGGAGCTGCTCGTGTGTTTGTCCAATGATGAGCTTTGTTGACGGAGCACTCGTGGTGTCCTCGTCCGGTGTGGTTATGTCGCAAGGGAACGATGTTGCATCAGAGGAGGGTTTGGTGTGGCTGGAGAAGGAGGAGAGAAAAAAGGAAGAAAACAATAGAATTAGAAGAAATAAGAAAGGAAGAAAGAATGAAGGAAATACATATATACATTTATGTGCGCGCGCGCGCACACACACACACACACAACGAAATACAACACACACATAGACACACCTGTATGTATGTATATATGTATATATATGTATATATATGTATATATATATATATATATATATATATATATATATATATACATATATACATAGACACACACACAGACACACACACACACACACACACATATATATACATATATATATATATATATATATATATATATATATATATATATATATATAAAAGCAGCAGTTTCATTGATACTACTGTGATTGAGTTCTTGAAGTACTTTTTTCAATGAAACGATGTGAACTGTTACTAGTTTTACCACAGGCTGTTATTCTAAATTGCATTCTTATCTTTAATAATCTACAAACTTTATCATTATCATAATTTTTCACTGTCATCATCATCGTCGTCGTCATTAGGGCTACAAGTTCATCTAAAGAAAACTCTTTCTCCCCTAATGAAGACCTTATATTGATGTTTGACACCACATTTACTTATCTGATAACTAGCCAAATGATGAAGTGTGATCGTCTTCCTATCCTTGTCGCCATTGTTGTTGATATATACGTCTAAGCTCTTGAGTTTCCACAGTCGCCTGGCGGTCACAGATGTGGTAGGCCGCCACGATGGATAAAGACCAAGCTCCGATCGAGTCAATTCATTGGCACTCTCTCACGAAGCGGCACTCGCTGGCACAGGCGGGCTCGCCATAGTGCATGTATCTCCACATATCAGGCTTATCCTTATTCATAGAGCGTGTTAAGCTTATGGTATACTAAGAGGGGAGAGGGCTTGTGGAGGGAGATGGGTTGAGTTAGAGATATTACCAAAAGGAAAATTAAAGGAGATGCTGGAATAATTCTGATATGAAGATAATTACACTTGAAGAACTTGATACATGGTAAATCACCAGTTAGCATCAGTCGCCAAATACAAATGTGGATATTAACAATAACACGAGCTAGGAAACGCCAGGTGTTTTTTACTTTAATATTTCACCTCAATATACTTATACCAAAGTATCAATTAGAGATTATTTGATTAAGAATAAAACAGAAACAGATAAGCATTTTCAAAGGTAATGAAGATAAAATACACATGTAAAAAGTAACAGATTGAGACAGGCAGAATTAAACTTGGATTTAATAAGCCGACTTTGAAAAAACATGTTATTTGTTTGAAAGATTGACTCGAAAATCCCGACTCAAGGGAATGTTCCATTTAGCATGATAACGCTCTCACTCTTCCCACACTGATTAATGTCGTCCTGAGATTATGTGTGCATATATCCATACGTACACAAAGAAACACACACACGCACATATAAATCTAAATATGTGATTGTGTGTTTCTGTTTCTGAACTTTCATTTCATCTTTCGTCCGATTTCTTTTGGGTAAACTCCTTAATCCACTCCTGTGCCCCTTTGCCCTACTTTCGTTGCCCATTCTGCCTGTGCTACTTCCCCAGTGCCTCGTTTTCATTCCTCCAAAATGCTCGAGGTATTCAGTGCCTCCCACACCACTCTCTATGCCCTTGTTGCAGGCCCCAGCTCCTGTCATTCTGCAGAAGGATTCTTGGGCTTCCTCTCCGCCCATTTCCTGTGTCTCGTTTCAGGAATTGTCGTTTTTCTCTGTGGTTTCTCTCATGTTGAATGAACCCTGAGGACTGCCATTCATAGCGGAGTTGCCACAGCTTTGCTAGATTGGCTATCTGTTTTTATCGGAGTAGGAAAAAGTACCTTGTCATTAAAGATATGAATGTGTATATATGTATATAAAAAGAAAGAAAGAAAAGTACATATAAATATATATATATATATAGATATATTTTATATATATGTATATATATATAATATACATATATGTATATATGTGATATATATATGATTATATATATATATATATATATATATATATATATATATATATATATATGTATATATATATAAGGACTTAATTACACAAATCAACAACTATTGACGATGTGGTATGATAATGTGAGTGATATATACAGTGTTTTATATTTGATTACTATGATCATACTTATATGAAAGCTAAGTAACTCCATTTCGATATAGAAAAATGTGAACCAATAATACAAAACGTTTTTTCCTTTTTTATTTCAATATATAGACATATTACATAACTGTTATTCGACCTCGTGTACGAAAATTTTCATGAAATATTAGGAGGCATACATTTTCTCTCTGACACACACACACACGCACACACACACACACACACACACACACACACACACACACACACACACTTATCTATATATACATATCTAAATGTATACATTTATTTATTCATTCGTTAATGCACCTCTGCAGCACCATCATTGCTGTCTATCAGACAGTATATAAAATGAAAATATTTTTTATAAATGTTATTATAAATTATCGTGGCTATATGCAATAAAAATAACTTATAAATAGGTAACAAATATCTATATACAAATTTACATATACATAAAAACATAACTAGCTGTAGAGGGACAATTCAACCGTTGAAAAAGTATTTGAATCTCCACTTGGCAAAAGGAAATAACTTTCATCTGGAGAAAGTTCTCTTGAGCTTTTGCTTGAGGGAGCTTTTCCTCGCGGCGGGCAAGACGAGAGTGGCACTTGACGAACTAACACTTAGACTCTCAAAACACTGTCTCACGTCTATAGTATCGTCCTCGAACCTGACACTATCCCTTTGCGACTGGAGTGAGGAGACGGTGCGCGATGCCTGGATCTCCAGACCGAGACTGGCTTGGGACGAGAGCGAGCTGGAGGGCGAATTCCTCTGCCATTGACGATATTCCGCCTCGTTTGCCGCTCGGATTTCCTCTTCGCACTCCGAGGGCGTGCGGGTGAACCTCTTCTCGGGCACCTGGAGGCCGTGGGGCTTCGCGATGGTGAAGACTTGGTCACTGCGACGCACAGGGAGGGTCCTCGTCGGTCTCACGGCCGTTACTTCGCGACACAGGATGAAACAGAGCAACTGGTAGTATGCGTTGCGGTACTTCTCAGAGCAGACGACGTATATGAAGTTGTTAATACCATACTGCAGGAAGTAGATGGAATACAACACTATGCCGAGTTCAGGGATTGTTTCCTGTAGAGTGGAATCGTCTCTGATGAGGATGATGTTGTACAATGAGATGGGAATGACGCAGATGAGGAAGACGAACAGCAGGCGGACGATCACCTTCGTCGTCCGGCTGCGACGTAGCTGAACCTGCTGGAATGAGTGTGACCTGTGGACGAGACAGAACCAGTGTTATACTCTGCAGGACTAAATATTGTCTTAAAAGACAAATGTATTAGAGGATATATTTTAAAAAGACAAATGTATTAGAGGACATATTTTTAAAAGATAAATGTATTAGAGGACATATTTTTAAAAGATAAATGTATTAGAGGACATATTTTTTAAAAGATAGACTACGAAGAAAGGGATGTTATTGGGAGGCGGATTTAAAAAAAAAAAAACTTGTATTCTTTAAATAGAAAACGTGAAGTTTGCTACACATATTTCATAGAAGAGCAGGTGAAAATAAATCTCATTTTGATCACTATAAACTTCAACCAGGAGGACCAATATCACCAACGATAATCCATAATTAGATAATAACATTTAGATAATAAATAACATACAGATAATAACAGACAATAAAATAATAGATAATAAATAGATAATAAAATAATCGATAATAAATAGATAATAAAATAATCGATAATAGATCATAAAATAAATAGATAATAATAATAAATAGTAGATAATAAAATAAATAGACAATAATAATAGATAATAAACAGATAATAAAAAAATCATACATCACGAAAAACAAACTTACCCCATAACCGAGAGGATGCGAGAATTATTGGTATAGACTTGGCACAGTATGACAATATAACCAATAGAGATGAGAATACAAGGGACAGCAGTCTCCATCGTAAAGAACATAGTACGAGGATTGGTACCACCGCCACCTATGAAGTCACACTTGAGCGTAATGCTGTTGTAGCCAAAGGACCCATACACCTGTTTCAAGGAGAGGAAAAAGATTGGTTAATGGGGTTTATCAAAGTCTTGATCAAAGGATAAGGGCGCAAGTTTTTGATAACCTCATCTGGTTGTTATTCGGAAAGATGCTGAGGATTTTTGTGTCCTTATCTGTCTGTCCAGAATTATCCATTAATTCGCCTTTCTTCAATAATTTGCCGATCATAATCCTTCGTTCATTCATATTTTTTTCTACAATCTCCTTCACTTCGCCACCCCACCCTCTCACACCCTCTCGTACCCATTCCCCTCCTTCTTTTTCCTCCCCACCACCCCCCACCCCCCCCCCCCCCCCAAATTATTCATTTATCTACGATCCTTCATAATTTCTACACTCACCTCTAGATAAGTGGGCATTTGCAGTGCTATTCCAAACAGCCAGATGAATATACAGTAGATCAGAGTTTTCCAACAAGTAAACCATCTGTTTGGACGTCTGCTGTTGTGGCGAAATTTGTAAATACAAACGCACCTGTGGAAATAGGAGATGAGATGCATTTGCAATATGAATCAACAAATTAGACTGAGAGAGAGAGAGAG
>NW_028234420.1:29904464-29909464 GCF_977035675.1 Penaeus japonicus
AATGTGTATTGACGTCAGGGAAATTAGCTTATCATTTTTTTTTCATTTTTATCTATCATAGATATACATACATACATACATATATATATATATATATATATATATATATTATATATATTATATATATATATATATAATATATAATCTATTTATTTATTCATTTATTCATTTAACTATCTCCTATTTTTATTGTTTATAACATATATACACATCCACGCAGCATTCCTTTAGTCACAGGAATTTTCTCTCTTAAATTCATCTATATAAAATTGCTAAAACAATATATATCCCGCAAATGTATATTTCGAGCAAATTTGTCAATTCATTTATACATTTACAACCACTATTGTTATTGGTTCCAACACAACAATTACTACTACAGCTGCTATTGGCACTGTTTTAACTACTACATCTGCATTCTGTGGCTTTCAATCCACGTCTACACCATTATACATGATTGCACATTTTACTTCGTGTTGCATTCACTCACGATCTATTTCTTGATTCCCGCAAGTACATCGATCGTTTTAGTTGTTTTATATGACTCGATGTACAATTTACTTTCTTAACTTTAGCAAACCTTATGGAGAAAGAGTTCTTGCGAGACCGTAGCCCTCCTTAAGTGGTTAAGGAAGAGGATGGAGTGGATGTACGTACCATGTCTTGGATTCTTTATGAATTTGGATTCTTTGTGAATTTGGATTTTTTAAAAAATGAATTTGGATTCTTTATGAATTTGGATTTTTTTGTTTATGAATTTGGATTCTTTGTGAATTTGGATTTTTTTGTTTATGAATTTTGATTTTTTGTGAATTTGTTTTTTTTTTGTTTATGAATTTGGATTCTTTGTGAATTTGTTTTTTTTTGTTTATGAATTTTGATTTTTTGTGAATTTTTTTTTTTTTGTTTATGAATTTGGATTCTTTGTGAATTTGTTTTTTTTTTTTTTGTTTATGAATTTGGATTCTTTGTGAATTTGTTTTTTTTGTTTATGAATTTGGATTCTTTGTGAATTTGTTTTTTTTATTTATGAATTTGGATTCTTTGTGATTTTTTTTTTGTTTATGAATTTGGATTCTTTGTGAATTTGTTTTTTTTGTTTATGAATTTGGATTCTTTGTGAATTTGGATTTTTTTTATGAATTTGGATTCTTTGTGAATTTGTTTTTTTTTATGAATTTGGATTCTTTGTGAATTTGTTTTTTTTATGAATTTGGATTCTTTGTGAATTTGGATTCTTTGTGAATTTGGATTCTTTGTGAAAATGTCTTAGCTTTCTCGTGTTCCTTTCACTTATGGACGATGGGTAGAGCTAGTCCTTGGAATATTTTGGTAGACTTTATTCGTAATGAGAACTTAATGAACGTATAGTTTTGAGCGTTTTGATCTCTCTGGATTGTAATGGGCAAGATAATGATATAAAGAAACAAATAATAGTAATGATAATGATGATTACAATAACAATTATTGTAAAAATAATACTAACAACAAACACAACGTGAAAGTGATAATAGTGAGAATGATATTAATAACGATAAAAGCAATAGCAATAGTGACAACTAAAACAATTATTGGAAACAATGATACAAATAACAACAATAGTTAAATGCTTAAGATAATAAAGATAATAATAACAATTATAAGAAAATATGATTATGTTAACAATGTTTAAGATGGTAATACACATCATGTAATTGATAGTATAACTAATATTCACAACGGGAATGATAACACAATGATAATAATGATGATAATGATCTTTTTATTATTAACAATGATAGTATTATTATTATTCTCAAAAAATGAATACCAATAATGATGATAGTAATTTTCATGTTATTGTCATTATCATAATTATTAGATTATTCTCATATTAATCATTATCATTGTCATGCATAACGTTGGTAAGTTACAGCATTATTACTATTACTAATATTATCATTGTTTCCATTTGCTTCATTACTATCATTATCATTGTCATACCAATCATATAGTCGCCATCATTTGATATTGTCAAGGTTATTATATTAGATAACATGATTGTAAAAGTATAAAGAAAAAAAAAAGTGCTTTTACGGATCCAAGCTTACTACAAACTTAACTGATTGACGTCATATACTAACTAATTCACTCAAAACATAACCTCGACTGTTTATTGTACTTTTTTATTTGTTTATTTTTTCTCGGGGAGGGGGGGGGAAAGGTTATCCTTTTGTTTTTGTTTTTCGTTTTTCCCTTAGGAGTATCTAGGGTGTTGTTACTTAGGATTATTATTATTATTATTTTCTTTCTTTTTTGTCTGTTGTTGTTCGTTTCTTGTAATTTCTTTAGTTTCCGTTCACTTTATTCAAAATTTAGTGGCATGATTTTCTTTACTTTTTTGTCTCTCACTTCTCTTCTTTCTCTCTCGTGGGTTTATGGTTACTTTAACCGCTGTTTTTGTTTTCTGACCTTTCCCCTCTCTCTCTTTCGTTTGTACTATTTTTATCCCCCTCTTTCTTCCTATTATATATGTATACACACACACACACACACACACACACTTACACACACACACCATCGATTAATTTTCTTATTAAGGACTATTGCATGAGTTTAAATTACCCAACACTCTTCTGTGACTGTGAGAGAAACATATATCTTATGAACGATGTGAAGTATGAGGGGTTTTCATTCTCATACTCCCAGGATGAGAACCAATGTCCCAGGTATTTTCGTTTGCTTTTGTTCTCTCTTTTTCTTTCTCTCTCTCTCTCTCTCTCTCTCTCTCTCTCTCTCTCTCTCTCTCTCTCTCTCTCTCTCTCTCTCTCTCTCTCTCTCTCTCTCTCTCTGTCTCTCAAACCATTTAGGCATAGTTCCTATGCCTATTCATGTGTATACATTGTTTATAGTATAAATAAACTTATCAAACTCAATCAATCTCTATCTCTCTCTCTCTCTCTCTCTTTCTCCTTCTTCTCTCTTCCTCTCCTATGCTTACCTACTCTAAACCTGAAAAATGGCAAGGCAAAAGGATAAAGGTATGAAATAATAACCCTTCAAGTAGTCTTGTTATTTGAGCTACAATGGTTCTCTTGTCTACTTTATAACCGGATGTAGCCTTGAGACATCCTTGAGGAGTTAAGGGCGCTTCTCCGATCTCTCTCTCTCTCTCTCTTTTATTTATTTATTTTTATCTATTCCGTTTTTTTTTTCGTCTACTGTCTGCTATTGTATTTGTTGGTTATTCTCTTTCTATTTTTTTTTACTCGTTTCTTTCTATTTTGGTCTGTTTTTTCTTTTTTTTTTCTTTTTTTTTTTCATTTTCTTCTTTGTCTATTCTCTCTCTATCTCTCCCTCGCTTTCGATTTTTCTTTATCCACCCTTATCTCACCCTCTTAATTTCGTTTTATTTCTGACTCTCTCTCTTCTCCTTCTTTCTCTCTCTCTCTCTCTTTCTCTCTCTCTCTCTCTCTCCATCTCTCTCTCTCTCTCTCTCCCTCTCTCCCCCCCCCCCTCTCTCTCTCCCCCTCTCCATCTCTCTCTCACTCTCTCTCCCTCTCCCTCTCTCTCTCTTTCACTCTCTCCCCCCCCCCTCTCTCCCTCTCTCTCATTCTATCTCTCTCTCACTCTTTCCCCCTCCCTCTCCTTCCCTCTCTCCCTCCCTCCCTCTCTCCTGCCCTCTCTCTTTCCCTCTATTTCACCTCCCTTCTCACATCCCCAGATGAGGTGTTTGACAACCGTATCCACATTATCATGGCAAGTTATGGAAAGACCAAGCACCACGGAAATTCAAAATGCTTTCACAGACAATCACCACGAGGGATGCTTTCCCGAAGCAGACTCCTAACTGTTGATAATGGATTGAGTCGTTGTTTGTAGTGGATGAAGGCGTCTTCAGAGGAAAAGGTTTTTATACCTTGTGCTATGAGCTGATTGCATTGACCATAAGGATACTCCAAAGAAAAAAAAATGATGAAAATACGAACCGAAATTGATCTAATCAGTTGGATGAAGGAGATATATAAATTAATTAATCTAGATAAAAATGTCCAATGTCTCTTTTATCATTAATATTAATTACTATTCTGATTTTTCTATGGTCATTATTAATAATATAATCCAACAGCATACTAATAACCATAGTATATGGGAGGAATATGTTAAGATGTTAATAATAATCACGGTATATGATAAAGATAATGATGTTGATAATAAGAGTCACAACAACAAGAACAACAATTATGAATAGAAATAATGTTACGCTTCTCTAATAACCTTATTGTATTATCATCATTATTATCCCCTTTGTTATCCTTATCGCCATCATTAACATAACTTTTGTTATTATCATCATTGGTGTTATCATTATCACTTTCATCATCATTATCATTATTGTTACTACTGCTACTTACACTATTATTATTGTTATGATTCTTATTATCCTTATCATCAATACCAATTACCATTACCCTTGTCACTGTGATTATTACCATGTTATGATCTTTATTGATATTATTCATAATACTATCATTTTCATTTTCACTATTGCTATCATCATTATTATTATTATTACCTTTATCATATTTATCCGTAGTATTACTATCATCATTATCCTCAATATTGTGCACTATCATTATCACTATAATTACCATTATATAGTATTGATATTGTTATTATTATTATCATTATTATCACTATCATCATTATTATTATCGATATCATTATTGTCATCATCACCATACATAATCTTTATAGAAATCAATGTCACATTTAAAAGGAATATAAAATTTCTCTCTTTTCACATTGATGTTATATTTATCATTATTTTTGCTGTATCCTTAATTATGTAACACTAATGTATTACTTCTACCGTTATTACATAACAAAGGTAAATACCTTGAATATCAACTTCGACTTTTAAGTTTTCTTATCATTTATTTCAGTAATCAGTAAAGCTTTGTCGTTGCTTTAGATAAGGACCTATCAATATTGCATCGCATGATAACTATGATTCATAT
>NW_028234420.1:29919464-29921964 GCF_977035675.1 Penaeus japonicus
ACACACGCCCCCCCCTCTCTCTCTCCCTCTCCCACAACCCATCCTCCCTCTACTCTCTCCCCGCCGCCCTCCCTCTCCCACCCACCCTTTCTCTCCCTTGTAGTGACTCTCGTCATTCAGCGATTCACACAAACTTCACACAGAGGTAGTCACTGCCACCACGTGATATTATCCCGAATAACTCATTGTTTGGTAGGTGTCTTGGAGGCTTTGGGTAGTATCAGTCATTAGGGCTTAGAAAAGAAACACGCCATCATTTAATAATTCATTAGTAACTAAAACGAGAATAATATAACTACAAATACATAGAACACAACACGAGAAACAAAACGACTACAACTACATTAAACGAAACAAAACAGAACACAAATTACGTTAAACATAAAACAGAACACAGAAAACACTAACTACTAAACACGGAAGGAACACTACACGGACGGAATACTGTACATGGAATACAGTACACAGGACACTATACACAAACACTATACACGAAAGAAGCAAGTGTTGTTTAGCTTACCGCGGCTCATTTTCAAGGGAGCACAAGATACGGAGGTTTTTACGCAGCACAAAGGGGGTGGGTACATAACCTGCGTGATAGAGGAGAGGCATAGGGCTCCGCCGTACGGTACACGGCATCAGGACGGGGCTCATGGCGTCGGGTACCAAACTCACCAAAACACAGCAGCCCCCAAGATCAGGAAGCTATCCGCGTCTGCCACAGGAAATGTGTGGTGCGTACTGTGGTTACCCGCAGAGAGAGCGTCAAAGAACTCCCTGGACCTCATCGCCCAGGTTGAGGTGATGACAGTCGTTAAGGTTGTTGGGGGGGGGGGACTACTGCCCAGTGCTTGCGCAATTGTGTCATGCAAAGTGGCATTATGAGGCACGGGACGTGGCAAAGCCTTGTGCCACTACATTCTTTCATTGTGTCATTTCTATGTAACCTGTCGCAGCGAACCAGTGTGCGGTCGCGTTCATATCATATGAACGAAGGTGATTTCCTGTTAAAGTGAAGACAAAAAACACAGATATATGTGGAATTTGTGCGCTCTCTATATTGATTAAATCCTACGCAAATAAGTGAGGTTTGTGTGATCGACGCTTTGGCGATTGACCTGACCGCACAATGTCTTCTCCAGCCAGTTTATACAATGTCTTCTCCAGCCAGTTTTTTCCTGTTCTGACCGAGATGGACATCTTGTTATGTGATGCGGACAATGGGAGAGAAAAACAAAAATCAAAGAGACAATTAAGTAACGGATCTAAAGAAATTGTAAGGCCCTGCTGCAAATGTTAATGTAGAAAAAGGAGCAGATGATGCAGCAACAGCTTGCTCAGCAACTACAGTTTCAGGAGAGGATGTTTACACTCGTCCTCGGACAATAACAAAAGCTTATCTCACTACAACCTATGACAAAACTTGGAAATCATCAGCTGACAAGTGGTGGCCCTAAGGATGGAGATCAGAGCTGCGTCTCTGCTGCTCTGTTATGATCATTGTCTGTCTTCCTTCTCTCCTTTCTCTCTCTGTCTGGGGGGCTTAACGAGGGATTCTCGACTGCAGGAGGGGGGGGGGTGAAACAAAATGCATGTGCCTTGCACGGCTTAACGAAGGATTCCCGACTGCAGGAGGAGGGGGGGGGGGGAAACAACATGCATGCATCTTGCACGGCTTAACAAGGGATTCTCGACTGCAGGAGGAGGGGGGGGACATGTGTGCACCCTGAGCGGCTTCTTTAACAACATGTATAAGTCTTGCACGGCTTCTTAAGCGACATGCGTCTTGCATGACTCCCTGAACAACATTGGATGATTTTGATGGTACTTTGCAACTGCCAAGATTAGAGCATAAATGAGTAAGAGAGTAATCAAAACAAATAATAAGTGCGAGTTCTATAGATGCAGGATTGCAAGATAGTGTAATAAGTAATTCGTATAACAGTAGCACTTGTTGATGAATAAATGAATGTATAAGTATAACAGGAGTGCTTTACGTGTTGCAATTAGATAAAATAATAAGTAAGAATCTGGCAATACTGACCATCAGTACTGATTCGGGATGAAAGTAAAAACTATTAAGAATTGAAACAGTTAAAATACGATATCGGGGCCATTCGACAACCATAATCAAACATGAAAATTTGATCAAAGATTCACCTTCAAAACAAAAATATCAGTCAAGTTGCCGGGAATGCATCGGCACGTGCTGACACCTCTAAGCAAAGAACACAAGAATCTTAACTGAAATTTGCCTATGCTCTGAATTACAAGACACAAGGCACAGGCATCTAAATATTTTGCTTTTTCTTGCAAAGAGAAAATAAAAGGTAACAACAGTGAGGGAGGCCGTTATAACGGGGGTTTCAAGGCGAGATGAGACGGGGATGAGGAAGTAAGGACTTTCGCTTTCAATGTGTGTGTCAGTGACCAAAACACTGACAATAAACGTGATCCTAAATAGGATAAAGGGTAGGAAAGGGTAGGAGATTCTGTGTAC
>NW_028234420.1:29929464-29941964 GCF_977035675.1 Penaeus japonicus
GCCTGCAACAAACAGCAGTCCAAAACAGAAGGATTTAGAAAACGAAGGAACCCGAATCTGACACACCGACTATGTGAACGCCATCAGCTAATATTTTGATATTCTTAATACTTTGCAAGTCGAGGACGACTTGTTTCACAAGTGGCGGGCCAATATCTGAGACATACTTCAAGTGCCACTTGACGACTGCTTGGTCATCATGTGACCTCCGCGTGGTAGGTATTCTGAATCTTCTCCATGCGAAGGAAGGAAAGCGCTGACCAGGATTCTATTTATATGCGACCGGGCAGGTCAGGGTATTAATAGATTGACCTAACTTGTCGTCACTCACTCACAACCCCTCACTCTGCCCTCACATTCACTTTCTGCCTTTGCTGTGAGACACGCCGCACGCGCGCGCGCGCACACACACACACACACACACACACACACACACACACACACACACACACATACATATATACATAGAGGAATAGACAGAGAAGGAGATAGGGGGGGAGGAAGGGCACAGCGAGCGAAGGAGGGAGAGAAGAAAGGCACGAAGAAGGAAGAAGAACCTCGAAAATGAAACAGTCTATCAGCTGACCGACATCAATGCACAATAATTCAAAGACAAAAATCGAAGAGCCAGCATCCACATTAGCAGCAACAGGCAAGCTGGAACGGGTAGGAAGTGGGTCGTTAGCGTGTCCTCACAGAATGAACTTTCGCGCGAGTGACCTGCGTAAACATCTTCCTAAGTAAACGCAAATACCGAGAGGTTTAAGCGAGAACGACTATCTATTAACTCCCTCGTTAGTCCTGCTCTAAAGGGCTTCTTATAAAACATTTCGCTTCAGCCTGCTCCCCGTGGACGATAAAGCGAAGGGAGACGGGAATTAAGTCGATGTTGCACATTGAATCAAACCGGGAGGAGCCTTTGAAGATCGCTAATCAGACGAAGACAGGACAAGAGAATCAACAAAATTAATTGACTTTGGAGACCTATTTAACAACCTTCGATGAGAACTGTTGCAATGCCATGGGCAACAGTGCCTTTTGATGTTTATTGCATAAATTGGTGTACAGACGTGATTTGACATGGTCTATTCATTCGCATTATTGTATTATGGATATATGTATTTATCAGTATCATTTAAAGTTTATCCCGAGTATCATTATTATCACTGTAGCATTTATTATCATTGATTATTATTGAAGTTGTTATTCTTCTTGTTAGCATTATCATCGTCATCATTATTATTGTTTTTATCATTATTACTATTGTTATTATTATCATTGTCATCATCATCTTTATTATTATCTCTCTCTCTTTATTTCGCTCTCTCCCTCACTGGCTATAAATTTATTCATATGTAACCTTAGCGTGATGGGTGTTTTAGTCTGTTGGAACTAAAAACCCACACATATTATATATGTAATGCCAGACACTGGATTTATACAATTCATGTTTATTTCCATAACACAGATAGCCTGACGTTATGGTACACGAGATATAATATACACTACAGCACAATAACCACAGTAATAAATACCATTTATAAACAGGCGGAGAAATAAGATGTCAGCAGTAACACAGTCGGTCCTTGTCTGTCTGTATGTTGCAGACATCCCGGTTATATGGAAGGGTTTCCCATCAATAGTTCTCAGCAGTGGTTACGCGGGAAGGTAGTCTGGAATGTAGGGGCGTGGGAGTCAAAAGTATTCAGCTCTTTTGATGGGAGGCAAACTATGTTTGAATTACCTGTAAATCAAAGTTGACCCAATCTGACCTGGCTTAAAAGAGACACCAAGATTGTCACGCTAGCTGGGATGTGATATTCATGTATCTTTTGTCTATTGATGCATTGATGTATTTGATATTGTATATAAACATACTATAAAATCTTCATACTTGGTCTCTATGTACCCCTCCCCCCCTCTCACCGATCCCTTTTATTCCCCATCTTTCAATAACCAATTCGCTCCATTTACCTTGACGTGTATTTCCAGAATCCAAACCTCCTTCAATATGGTCAGCGCCAATACCCCCCCCTCCCTTGCAAGACACGAATGCAGTCCAAGGACTTCCCTGTTCCCTGTCCTCTTCGCCTTCGATTTCGTGAAGATTCCCAACCCCCAAGAGGGCAGTGAATTTCTCCTCAGGATATCATTCTAGGAAATAGGTTCATGGGGACGCTGAGGAGCTGTGCGCATCTAACGATTTTCCCCGAGACGTCTTGAGTAAAGGATGAGAAGGAGAGGAGAGGAAGATCTTGTTTCGGACAAAGAAGGATTTTTTTTTTTTGCTCTTGTTTACTGAAAAGAGGATGTGATGTTCAGATGCTGTGATGGGTGTCAACGTATGTGGAAACTAATAAACCCACACAAACACATAAAGGTTTATGCAAATTAGGTTTATTCACTAACGAAAACATAACTTACGTTAAAGTACGCAAGACACACACGAAAAAGATAATAAGGACCACAACGCAATGAGAACAGCAACAGGCAACACGTATACGTAGGAAGCGAAATTAAGCGTCAGTGGTAGCGATGTCTATCCTATTCCGTTCCGAACGTTCCGGGGGCGTAAGTCTGGAATGGGATGGCGTTGTCAGGCAGTGCATGGCGATTCTGTACAAGGTCATGATAATTAGAAGATAAGGGAAGCAATTATCTTTCAAAGGTGACATGACCTGACTTGAGAGATACATACCTGATGCATCATTACTAGAAGGCATTTCAGTGTAATATATGTATATGAATGTATTTGATGATATATATAGACATTATACAATCCTCACAAATGTATCGTCTTTGCGGTGGGAGCGAGAGTCGAGAGAGAAAGAGAGAAGGAGAGAGAGAGAGAGAGAGAGAGAGAGAGAGAGAGAGAGAGAGAGAGAGAGAGAGAGGAGAGAGAGAGAGAGAGAGAGAGAGAGAGAGGAGAGAGAGAGAGTGTGTGTGAGAGGAGTGAGAGAGAGAGAGAGAGAGATGAAGAAAGAGAGAGAGAGGAGGGATGAGCGAGAGCGAGCTCACTCAGAGAGAGGAGCAGGAGAAGAGAGAGGAATGAGAGTGAGAGAGAGGTTGGCCGAGAGAGAGAGAGATGAGAGAGAGAGAGGCGAGCGAGAAGTCGCGAGAGAGAGAGGGATGCAGCGAGATGAGAGAGAGAGAGAGCAGAGAGGAGAGAGCGAGGGAGAGGGAAGAGGGAGAGGGGAGAGAGAGAGAGAGAGAGAGAGACAGAGAGAGAGAGAGAGAGATAGGAGAGCGAGAGAGAGAGCGAGCGAGAGAGGAGAGAGTGGAGGAAGAGATAGATAGATCGATAGATAGATAGAGAGAGAGAGGAGAGCGAGAGAGAATGTGAGCTAAGAGAGAGAGGAGACGAGGAGAGAGAGAGGTGAAGGAATGAACAGAGAGAGTGAGACGAGATGGAGAGAGAGAGAGAGAGAGAGAGAAATAGAGAGAGTTGAGAGAGAGAGAGAGTAGTGAAGAGAGAGAGAGAGAGATGGAGAGAGGAGAGATAGGGAGGAGCGGAGAGGGAGAGGGGAACGGGAGAGGAGTGAGAGAGAGAGAGCGAGAGATGAGAGAGAGAGAGAGAGAGGAGAGAGCGTGAGAGAAGCGAGAGAGAGAGAGCGAAGAGATGGAGAGAGGGTAGATATATACGATAGATTAGATAAGAGTGAGGGAGAGCGAGAGAGAGAGAGTGAGCGAGGAGAGAGAGGAGAGCGAGAGAGAGAGATAGATAGTGAGAGTGAAGAGAGAGAGAGAATGAGAGAGTGTATGAACGAGAGTGTGTGTGAAGAGAGAGAGAGAGAGAGAGAAAGGGGAGAGGAGAGAGAGAGAGAGAAGTGAGTGAGAGAGAGAGAAGCGAGAGAGGGGAGAGGGAGAGGAGAGGGAGAGGGAGAGAAGTGGAGAGAGAGATGGAGAGAGAGAGAGAAAGAAAGAGGAGAGAAGGAGAGAGAGAGAGAGCAGACTAGCTGGAGAGCGGATAGCTAGATCGATAGACAAGATAGATCGAAGCGAGAGAGGAGAGCGAGCGTGAGAGCAGAGAGAGAGCGAGCGGAGAGGAGAGCGAGAGCGAGAGGCGAGAGCGAAGAGAAGAGATAGGATAGCTAGAGCGAGAGAGAGCAGAGCGAGAGAACGGAGGAGGGCGAGAGAGTGAGCGCGAGAGAAGGAAGAGAGAGAGTAGAGAGAGAGAGAGAGAGAGAGAGGAGAGGAGTGGCGCGAGAGAGAGAGAGAGAGAGCGAGTGAGAGAGGGAGAGCGACGGAGGGAGAGAGAGAGAGAGAGAAGGGAGAGAGAGAGAGAGAGGGGAGAGAGAGAGGGAGAGGGAGAGAGAGAGAAGAGAAGGGAGAGGGAGAGAGAAGAGAGAGAGAGAAGAGAGGTGTGGGGTGGAAGAGAGAGAGACGAGGGAAGGAAGAGTACGTTGGAAGAGAGAGAGAGAGCGATGGGAGAAGAGAGATAGATGAGATAGATAGATAGATAGAGAGTGAGAGAGAGAGAGAGCAGAGAGTGAGAGAGAAAGAGAAAGAAGAGAGACGAGAGGGAGCGAGAGGCAGAGATGAGAGAGAGAGGAGAGAGAGCGAGAGATAGATAGACGAGAGAGAGGGAAAGAGAGAGAGAGAGGAGAGAGAGGAGGGAGAGAGAGGAGAGGGGAGAGAGGAGAGATGGGCGAGAGCGAGAGAGAGAGAGAGGAGAGAGAGGAGAGAGGAGAGAGAGAGTGGATGCAGAGACAGAGAAGAGAGAGAGTGGAGAGAGAGAGGGGGGAGAGGGAGAGGTGGGGGGAGAGGGAGATGAGAGATGGAGAGGCGATGAGGAGAGAGTGTGAGAGAGTGAGAGATTGAGAGAGGATGGATGAAGATGGGAGAGAGAGAGATGAGGAGAGAGAGATGCGCGGAGAGAGAGAGAGAGAGAAGAGAAGGAGGAGGATAGATAGATAGATAGATAAATAGATAGCGAGAGAGAGAGAGAAAGAGAGCGAGGGGAGAGAGAGAGAGCGAGGGGAGAGAGAGAGAGAGAGAGAGAGAGAGAGAGAGAGAGAGGATAGAGAGAGAGAGAGAGAGAGAGAGAGAGAGAGAGAGAGAGAGAGAGAGAGAGAGAGAGAGAGAGAGAGAGAGAGAGAGAGAGAGAAATTCCACATGATTCTTTCCGTTTCCACACTATTTCGCACGGTTTCCAGATGATTATGCTCACCTCAATTCCAACGATTCCCTACAATCTCACATGATTATTTTCTCTTGGCCACATGTTTTATAATAAAACAGAAGATAGACAAGTATAGACTTAGATAGATATATTAACAAAGACATACAGAGGGAGAGAGAAAAATATCATATATATATACATATATAGATAGATACTTACATACATACATACTTATACACACACACTCACACACACACACACACATACACACACACACACACACTCTATAGTTATAAAGGTGGACAGATAAACAAATATAAATCGACCGATAAACAGAAAAATACATAGATATATAGAAAGCTATGAATACATAACAAAAAAATCAACTACAAAATTTCAGCAAAACGTAAAACCACAGACGGGAAGATCTTTCATTTGCTATAGTCACTGATGTCAACCGCGGCCGTTCCAGTAAGAAGTCATTGTTGCAAAGCTTCGACCAACTGTGGGAACAGTTATCTTTCGGGGTTTATTGCATATGCATGGTGTAACAAAGCTGCGATTCGATTTATCATCAGCATTGGTCACTGTAGCTGCATTAGGCGTTTCTATGTTATCATTGTATTTATTTTGTATTGTATTGTATTTTGTATTTATCATTATCGTTACGTACACACTTACACACAAACACACGCATACAGTACACGCTTACACAATCAAGCACAAGTGTGAGTGTGTATAATAAAGATTACTCTTATTTTACATGCTCTGAGTATAGTAACTTGTCAAACCTTCTGTAGAAATTACTTTATTTCCATCAGCCTGTCTGTCTGTTTTTTGTTTTTTTTTTTGCTTTTTTTTTAGTTATCTTTCTATCCATCTATCTACCGATCTATCTGTCTATTTCTTTCTCTGTCTTTCTTATGTTCAGTCTGTCCCTCAACCTATCCATCTGTGAGAGTTTCACAATTAGGGAACGACAAAGTCAGACACAAGATCTCCGCTTTATCTAAGTTAAGAATCAGACAAGACTTTGCAGCATTAGATAATTCACAAACAGTCAACAAGAGGTGTCGAGGCCCCTGCTTATCTATCTATCTATCTATCTACGTGCCCATACCGTAATCTGTCTATAAGGTTTGCAGGCATCACTGTACAGGGCACGCTGTTGTCACGTGACCACGACAAATGCTTGAATCTGATTGGTGCGTGAGAAAGTGCACACTGTTTTTTTCGGGTAAACTCGTAACATCATTGGATCATCATGTGGTAGGCTGAAAGATGTGTATTTACGTAGGAAGGCGGTTCACGTTCTGCTATAAGGATTCCATGTACTAGCAGATATCTGGCTGGAAGGTAGAATGAATATACTTGCTGTATGTGAACCTGTATGGTGTAAGCACATCGCTGCAAACCTCAGACCATCCATCCGCCCATCCCTCCGTCCAATCAATTATCTATCAATCTCTCTGTCCACTTATCTTTCTATCTATCTACGTCCCTATGCCGTATTCTATCTATAAGCAATTAGCCACACTTGTTCCAGCTACATGGATGACTCTCGCAATACATGTGTCCTTTTCATGGAACTCTGCCATTACTTCCACTATGGGTTATGCCATGGCAACATTCTCGTAATTAGTGTTTCGTCATGGCCATCAACTTCATCATTTTCCTCAGCCTCTAGTCATCGTCCACTATTCTGGGCTTTGACACTAATTCCCCTACTGTTTATAATTATCCCGTTTATAAATACATCGCGTCATATTTGACTTCTTACAGTGGCAAGGTTCGTAACAAAATGTTTAGAGTTATGTAAGTATTGTTCACCGTAAACTAGATTTATTTCATTCACGGTCGTCCAGCCTGGTTTACCGGTATAAATTGCACGTTCTGTCTCTATCTACGTCCATCTGTTTCTATTATTCTCGCCAATACCCCCTTTTATCTTTATCTTATTTTTTTCTCCCTCTCCCCCTGTTTGTCTTTTCCGCCCTTCTCTCCCTCTCTCCCTCACTCCTTCACAGCATGTACCTCCGTTTATCTGTTTATTATTTCTTTCTCTTTCTCCATCGAAAACTGTCTTTCTCATTTCCTCTCTCTCTCTCTCTCTCTCTCTCTCTCTCTCTCTCTCTCTCTCTCTCTCTCTCTCTCTCTCTCTCTCTCTCTCTCTCTCTCTTTCTCTCTCTCTCTCTTTCTTTCTTTCTTCCTTTCTATCTCTCTCTCCCCCCCTCTCTCTTTTTCTCTTTCTTTCTCTCTCTCCCTCCCCCCCCCCCCCCCCCTCTCTCTGTCTCTCTCTCTCTCTCTCTCTCTCTCTCTCTCTCTCTCTCTCTCTCTCTCTCTCTCTCTCTCTCTCTCTCTCTCTCTCTCTCTCTCTCTCTCTCTCTCTCTCTCTCTTTCTCTCGTTCCTTCTGTCTTTCTCTCTCTCTCTCTGTCTCTCTCCCTTTCTCTCTCTCTCTCTCTCTCTCTCTCTCTCTCTCTCTCTCTCTCTCTCTCTCTCTCTCTCTCTCTCTCTCTCTCTCTCTCTCTCTCTCTCTCTCTCTCTCTCTCTCTCTCTTTCTCTCTTTCTTTCTCTCTTTCTCTCTCTCTTTTTCTTTCTCCATCTTTCTCTCTCAATTCCTCCTCCCCCATCTCTCCATTTGAGAACTAGCCTGCTATTGTTACTAATCTATTCTGTTTGCTGCCATTGTTAATAAGTGGCATATATACACTTACACTATCCTATAGCTCTCTCTTATATATATGTATGTATATATATATATATATATATATATATATATATATATATATATATATATATATATATATATATACATATACACACATTTTTATATCAACTTGTTGTTTTGATATTTCTTTTTTCCAAGAGTTATCTACCATTGTAACAATTCCTTCTCCACCAACTTTAGCTACATGCACTATACGTGATACACAAATATCGTCAGACCAATGTTACAAGGTGACAGAGGGACTCTTTGCGGGGAGCCTAGGAGCAACACCTCGCTCCTCGGAGGACGAGCAACTTTCACTCTAACTTCATTTCTGCGCAAGTTAAGCTAATAAACTAATCAAGGCGTCTCGACTGTGTTCTTTATTTCTGAAGGTCACCGTCTACTGTCTTCCTGTAGGGGCTCACCTCTAGGTCTCCTCTCCTTTTCCTCTCTCGATCTTTCTTTATTTCTCTCCCGATCTTTTTTTACTTCTCTCTCTATTTCTCTCTCTCTCTCTCTCTCTCTCTCTCTCTCTCTCTCTCTCTATCTAATTATCTACCTGTCTATCTCTATCTCTCTCTTTCTCTATTTCTCTCTCTCTCTCTCTCTCACTCTCTCTCTCTCTCTCTCTCTCTCTCTCTCTCTCTCTCTCTCTCTCTCTCTCTCTCTCTCTCTCTCTCTCTCTTTCTCTCTCCCTCTCTCTCTCTCTTTTATCTCTCTCTCTCTCTCTCTTCTATCTCTCTCTCTCTCTATTTCTCTCTCTCTCTCTCTCTCTCTCTCTCTCTCTCTCTCTCTCTCTCTCTCTCTCTCTCTCTCTCTCTCTCTCTCTCTCTCTCTCTCTCTCTCTCTCTTCCTCCTTCTTCGCCTCCCTCCCTCTATCTCTCCCTCTTTCGCTCCCTCCCCTCTTCTCTTAGAAGTATCATAGAATCGTGCAGAGTTGTCCGGATACGTGCAATCTTCAAGGCTTGCGCGGATATTTGTAAGCAGATACACGCTTGCAAAGACGTGTGTCGTCGTATAAATTCGTGCGGGGTAGTGCCGGTTCTGGCGGAGTCGTGCAATGTTGGTGTGTCTTCCTGCTATTGACACTTCCATTCAGCATCGACACGAGCGGAACAGGTTTGGTAAAGAGCCACTTCGGTCAGCAGCGCTTCAGAGAGATTATGCAAAAGGTTACACCGCTTCTTCTCACTTTCCGATCCTAATGGATATTTATCATGATATTCAGCTTTTCATCTTAATTGTTAAGCTTTATTCCCCTCCCTATAAACTTCCGAGTATATGGTTTGGTCTGTAAACAAATGTTTCATATCTATGCTCAAGCACGTCTCTCTCTCTCTCTCTCTCTCTCTCTCTCTCTCTCTCTCTCTCTCTCTCTCTCTCTCTCTCTCTCTTCCTCCCTCCCTCCCTCTCTCCCCACCTCTCTCTCTCTCTCTCTCTCTCTCTCTCTCTCTCTCTCTCTCTCTCTCTCTCTCTCTCTCTCTCTCTCTCTCTTTGCCTCCCTCTTTGCCCCTGTTTCTCTGCTTGTGCATCTGTCAGTCTGATTTTAAGCACCTCTGGTATTGCCAAAAGAGCGTTACGAATCCACACTTCCCCTGATCCAGCTTCACCATCTATTCCAAAGCTTCTAATTCTGGGAACATTTATATAGGTCACTCTCCACCTCATCTCACTGCAATCGTCCCTCTCCACCTCATCTCACTGCAATCGTCCCTCTCCACCTCATCTCAACGATCTCTAATCACATCATCATCACATTCCGGTATGACAACTATATATGCAGTCCGGATGCCCGTAAGGCGGAGAGAGTTGCCCAACTATTACCAGTGAAATAAAAACAGATATAAAAAAAGCAGAGTATCGTAGACCACGGCAGACCCTCCTAAGACCTTGTCCCTGAAGGTCCTCTCCTCCAGCCTCGCCTGCAAGAGGCAAGTGCAACAAGCTAACTCCAAGAAACCGCTGCATTGGAGAAACGGCTGCATTCTCCCCATCAGGCTCAGGTTGCGTGCAAACGACGTGCTGCTTCTCAGATATAGTTTATACAGGCGGTCTGACTGTCTCTGTCTCTATCTCTGTCTCTCTCTCTGTCTCTATTTCTGTCTCTATCTCTATCTCTGTCTCTCTCTCTACCACCCCACTCTCTCTCTCTCTCTCTCCCTCTCTCTCTCTCTTCCTTCCTCCCTCCCTCCCTCCCCCCTCTCTCTCTCTCTCTCTCTCTCTCTCTCTCTCTCTCTTCCTTCTTCTCTCCCTCCCTCTCTCTCTCCCCCCCCCCCCTCTCTCTCTCTCTCTCTCTCTCTCTCTCTCTCTCTCTCTTCCTCCCCCCCCTCTCTCTCTCTCTTTTTCTTCCTCTCGCCCGCTACTCTCTCCCTCCATCAACTGAATTGCACCTTTATCCCTGCATCCAGACCGCCACATTGGGTTCATAGTAAATATTCCGTCCAAATAAGCTTGAGCTGCACAGTAAGCAAATGCAGGGGAGGGAACCCTGATGTTGCTTAATCTAAAGCGAGTTTTTTTTTCCTCTCTTTTGCTCTCTCTTATTATCTTCTGTCTGTTCTTTTACCCCTTCATCTCTCTTATTCCCATACTTTATCCCCTTCTCTCCCTCTTTTCCTTCCCTTTCCTCTCTCTGTCTCTACTTCCCTCTCGCTTTGTATCCTCCCCTCTCTCCATATCTCCTTTTGATCCTTACTTCCTTCCTCCCCTCTCTCCTACCCTCTTTCCTCCCCTCTCTCCTCCCCTCTTCCCTTCTTTCTCCCCATTCCTCTTTTATCCTCCCCTCACCCTTTTTTTCCTCCTCTCTCTCCTCTCCATTTCCCCTTTCCTTTACCTA
Source organism: Penaeus japonicus (assembly GCF_977035675.1). Classification (NCBI taxonomy): domain Eukaryota; kingdom Metazoa; phylum Arthropoda; class Malacostraca; order Decapoda; family Penaeidae; genus Penaeus; species Penaeus japonicus. The sequence continues at coordinate 29,940,134 of NW_028234420.1, forward strand.
CCTAGATTTTCCCGCGTGTAATAGGAAAACAACCACCTCTTGGAAAAAATCTTTCACTAGATCCTATATCCGAGACTGTGAAGATATGGCAAGTTGCATTGCTATGATGCGAGTTGCAATTATGATCATCACCTTCATATCACTATATAATTGCTATCATTTTTATCATTATCAATACTATTCTCATCATTATCATTACTGTCGTTATCATTATGGTATGATGGTGATGGTAATGAGGATAATGATTACGATTATGATGTGGATGCTTATCAAGGACGTAGACGGTGATGGCAGTAATGATGATGGTAATGATGATGGAATTAATGATGATGGCAATAATGAAGATGTTTACAAAGGCGATGATAACTATGATTATGATAAAGATGCTGATGTTAAGAATAACGGTAATGAATAATACCGACACAAGCGTTCACCAATCAACAACGACACCCACCAATTTCAAGACGACAAATACCAACGACATTGCAGACGTAGATTGCATGTGCAAACCCAAGATGATTCTACGATCGCCAGAGATCTTTCCCGCGTCTCCTGTGAATTAGCCACCAATGCCATGCAATTCTGAGATCCGGAATCGAATTAATTAACAAGATTAATGATCGGAGGGTGTGTCATTAATCAAGAATCAAGACAAGCCTGTCTGGACTTGCTTGGGAATCGCACTGCGAAGATGTCTGTATTTTCTTTGGCTTTTGTTTGTGTTTTTATTTTTATTTTTATTTGTGTTTTTTATGGTGTTTGTTATTTTTTGTTTTGCAAGGTGTGTCGTTATTAATTTAGTAAGATTGGAAGGGAAAAAGTGGGAAGGGAGTGGGAGGAGCGAGGGAAGGGAGGAAGAGAGGGAAGTGAGAGAGAAAGGAGAAGGAGGAGGAGGAGGACGAGAAAGAGAGAGAGAGAGAGAGAGAGAGAGAGAGAGAGAGAGAGAGAGAGAGAAAGATATATATATATAATATATATATATATATATATATATAATATATTATATATATATATATATATATATATATATATAGAGAGAGAGAGAGAGAGAGAGAGAGAGAGAGAGAGAGATGAAAAAGAGCAAGAAAGAGAGAGACACAGTAAGAATAAGATGAAGTATTCAATATTCTCTTTCTTAGGTGCCATAACTTTTAAACTCTTTATTTACCCTTAGATGACAGGGAGGCTTCGTATAAAAATCAGAGAACCCTACCTCTGTCCCCTTCCAAATCAACTATTTTTTTGGCTCTCTATCTATCTACCTAGATATTTATCCGTTAAGTCTGTGTATCTATCTGATTCTCTATTTATTCATCCATCTATATCAACCTATTAGCCTACATACATATATTTCTATCTATTTATTTATCTATCTACTTGCACCTCTTTCTATTCCCACATCTATCTTTATCACATTAATCTAAATGTACGAATATCAGTCTGTGTGCGTTATTAATCTGCTTATTATTTACATAAATGCAACAAGATCAAGTCTCCACCCTCAGACTCTTCGATTCCATGAACAAAGGGAACTCCGTGCCATACTCCACGTAGATTCAGTTTCCAATCCTATCCTCTCTGTGGGGATAGGATCAATTATTGTCTGCATCCCTGTGGTACGTGACTGAACTACCGGACGCCCTCTCATGGGGAGACCTCCTTTGTACAGCGCTCTAGTTATATGATACTTGCTTTATTGTGTAGTTCCCTCTTTCCTTTTTTTTCTTTTTTTCTTTCTCCTTTCGCCTTTGCTATCTCTCTCGCTTTCGTTATCGCTCCTTTTCTCTATTTCTCTCTCTCTCTCTCTCTCTCTCTCTCTCTCTCTCTCTCT
>NW_028234420.1:29961964-29964464 GCF_977035675.1 Penaeus japonicus
CCTACGACATATATACATGAATACTTGCTTACATGAATACACTCTTGAATACATACGTACATTCACACATGAATAGATACCTACATACATACGTCTATGAATACTCTACATATGCATACATGAATACATACATACCAACATACATACCAAAGCACACACTTACACACATACATACTTAGATACATGGCTACATATACACGACAATTACAGTGTTAGCAAATCCCTCTTTCCATTCCCTCCTCTAAAAAAAAAAAAAAAAAAAAAAAACTCTGCAAGTCTACCCACAAAAACGCCCCGTTGAATGCGTTTATTGCAGTGCAGTTTGAAGCGTATATGGGAGCAGCCTGTGGAGACGTGTGAGCCATATGCTAATTCCGTCGACCGCTGAAAAACTTAGGCCAAGACCCTCCTCTACATTCGTCTAGTCATAGAGTGTCTAGAAAGACATGACGTTATTGATCAGTCGATATAGATACACTGTGACGGAATGAGAGTCCAGAGAGATAGGGAGAGATATCTGCTATCTCAATAGTGGAGATTTGTAGATATGAAGGTAAGATGTATCGACAGCGGATGTACATGAACATGTCTCTCTCTTTTTTTCTAAATATAGAATATGATGATTTGAGATGGTAATATTCATATCAATCTGTTTATATTTGTATATGCATATCAATATATATCTGTCTACCTGTCTATCTATCATCTGTCTACCTATCTACCTATATATATATATATATATATATATATATATATACATTTTTATAAACATACATATAAACATACATATAAACATATATATGCATAAAAAGTGGTATAAAAGAGACTGAATACTTTCACAACACAAGAGATGTAATTGACGCGTTTCGGGTTCATGTAGTTCTGAAGACGGGGTAACCCGAAACGCGTCAATTACATCTCTTGTGTTGTGAAAGTATTCAGTCTCTTTTATACCACGTTTTATCCATTTGTCACAATGAACTCAGTTCATACATATGTATGTATATATATATATATATATATATATATATATATATATATATATATATATATATATATATATATATATATATATATATGTATGTATATATGTCTACTTATCTATCTATTATGTATCTGTCTACCTATCTATCATCTATCTGTCTACCTATCTCTCTATATCTGTCTTTATACCTATCAGTCAATCATCTATCTGTTTACCTGTCTACCTATCTATATCTGTCTGCCTATCTATCATCTATCTATATCTGTCTTTATACCTATCAGTTAATCATCTATCTGTCTACCTGTCTACCTATCTTTATCTGCCTGCCTATCTATCATCTATCTGTCTACCTATCTCTTTATATCTGTCTTTATACCTACCAGTCAATTATCTATCTGTCTACCTGTTTCCCTATCTATCTATCATGTATCTGTTTACCAATCTATCATCTATCTGTCTACCTATTTATCATCGATCTATCTACCTATTTATCTATTTCTATTTTTATACCTATCAGTCAATCATCTATCTGTCTACCTGTCTACCTATCTATCTGGCTGCCCATCTATCTACGCATGACTATTTCTCTCTAATAACAATACACCTATCTGCATTATCCCCAATATCCCTTCTTAAGACACCCAATCTACCCCTTCCCTATCCTTATCTATCCATCCATCGCTGACCTATCTATCGGATCCCACGTTATCGGGTCGGATGATGATAACCAAATAAGAAAGAATGTAGGCCTAAAAGGAATCTTTAAAATTAGCGTGTGAAGAAACGATTTTATTTAGAATTATGAGTTTGATATTCTACAGAAAGAATATCAGTGTGTGTGTGTGTGTGTGTGTGTGTGTGTGTGTGTGTGTGTGTGTGTGTGTGTGTGTATGCAAGTGCTTGTGTGTAAGTGTTTGAAACAATTTTCCCCGGTGTTTGCGTGAGCTAACTCACGTATACACTTATAGGCATATGTGTGTGTGTGTGTTTGTGTGTGTATGTGTGTGTGTGTGTGTGCGTGTGTGTGTGTGTGTGTTTGTGTGTGTGTGTGCACTATCTTTTCTATTTTTCCTCCACACTTTTTTCTCTTATATCTTTCCATTTAACTTCTCATTCACATCATTTGTATTTCTACTTATACTGTAAGTACGCAAAGTCGGCAAACTTTCTCAAGTGCATTCAATAACAGTTAACTCTGCGGAATTTGAGATACACTTTTTTCCTTGCTTCTGTCTCTCTCTCATTCAATCATTTTTTCCTCTTTGATTAATTCATTTATTGATTGTCTCCGTGAATTCATCGTAGTAGTAATAATGAGAGGTAATTAATTATGCCGTTTATACGTGTGCAAAGGATTTACTGTATAGATGGTAATAATGAGGAATGTTATGAATAATGATTATGATGGATAATAATAACAAAGATAAGGATAATAAGGATAATGATGATAATGACATTAATGATGGTAGTGATGTTAATGATGATAATAACGGCAATAATAAGGATAGCGATGAT
>NW_028234420.1:30001964-30014464 GCF_977035675.1 Penaeus japonicus
TTTATTCTACAACATACAAGCCCTTTCATTGTGTCAACAACATGTGAGAAGTTAGTAAGAGAAGAAGGCACTTATCACCGACGTTGAACTGACATACCTTTGTTTTCTTGTTGCAACACATCTTTTGCGCTTCTCATGCCTTCAACAGTCCTTAATTAGCTAGTTTACGGTAGATGGAGGCGATTACCTAGGCAAAGGATATAGGTATTTGTTGATTTGACTTCTGCACATCTGCTGCACTGTCATCCTATAGCTCCTGTATGCTGTTTGCGTGGTGCAATATAATTCAGTACAGGTCAGAGAATTTTGCGAAGTTGACGCTTCTCCCGGACTATATGCACAAGGTGGCCCGGCCTCTGCCAGCTATAAGTGCTGACTCCAGTTGCCAGGGGGCAAGCAATAGGCAGCTGTCGTCTCTGGCCCTGCCTGAGGAAGCGATTGTGCTCGTACTCCATCAGGTAGTGCTCTAATTTGGTGTTGGGCGCGCCACAATGTAGTGCCAATCATCATGCCCAAAGGTGGGTATTATTTGCCATGCTGACTTCGGCACACGTCGATATTCTTGAAGAGAGTAACAGCGACTCATAGCCTTTAGCATCTGAGTACCAGCTGGCCGAGGGGGAGGTTCTCGCTTCCTTTCGTTTTACGCCTTAGCAGTTCCCGGCTAGGATGCACCACAAGATCACTCAAGGGTTTCTTCCTGCCTTCCTCTTCCAACTTGGCTTGGAATCCAGTTGATGACAATGCATCTACCCTGATCCAGGATTCTCTGAGCAATGGCGAGAATTGTGGTCAGAAGATAAACACCATTAAGGGGTGTGCTTTGTTGCAGGCTGTCAATGGCAGCCTTAGAATCTGTATGTATGACAACATGCACGTCCTTCTGGGCTAGGTCCCCCATACTAGTGACTGCCTCTGCCTGGAGCGAGGAGGCATTGTCAGATACCCGTATAGCTCTCATTATACCCATTGCTGCAAAACTAGCACCTGCAGTGCGGGTGATGGGGTCTACAGAACCATATGTGAAGTAGGTTTTACTACCCGGCGGAGTGATTGCGGCGATATTCCTCTCCGCCTCATCCCTTAACAAAGGTGGTGAGTACTGTGTTTTTCTCCTTGACAGGCTCATGACAGAAAACTCTATCAAGGCTCGTGCCCACGGTGGGGTTGTGAAATAGTCAGGGTGGGGGAGGTCCATGCCCTTAACCAGTAGTGTCTCCTTGAGCTCAAAGCATTTCAACACCCTGGCTGTGTGAGACAGCCAGGTATTGTTAGCAAAAGTTCATGGTTCTGTGCAAGTTGTCACTGCACTTTGTCTTAACTGTAGGACTTTGGCAAAGAACTGGGCTGCCATCTGATCAATCCGAGTGTCCAGGGGGAAAAGATTGGCCTCTAAGAGGATGTTGGTAACCTTAGTCCGCCAAAGGGCACCCAGAATAATCCTGGCAGGATCGTTTTGCATGATGTCAAGCTTTTTCCTGAGTCCAGGCTTGACCGTTATCAGGGCAACGGAGGTGTAGTACACAATGGGACAGACAGCGATCTTAGTACACGGTGCCCAGCCTTTAAGCGCCGCCCTGACAGAGCTCTCATTACAGAGAGTCTTGCCTTGGTCTGGTCTAGGAGATATTTAATCTCAGAGCGGAAGGTGAGGTTCTCAGCAACCCATACCCCCAAGTATTGGAAGATGTAAACCCACTCTAGCTCTAATCCTTGGACTCGCAATGTTTGGTTGTGGACATCGTGTTTCAGCACCATTGCCTTTAATTTGGCTGCTGAGTTCTTAAGCCCGACTCTGCGGCATTCCTCAGGCATTAGTTCCAGACAACGTTGGGCCTTTCTGGTTATGTTCTCATTGCAAGATCATCTGCATATGAAATGATCTTGCACCCTGCTGGAAGTGGAATGTCGAGGTTGCTTAACATGAGGATGTTAAACAGAGTTGGGCTAAGGACCCACACTGGTGGAGTGCCATTCTCCAGGAGCAAATGCCTGGAAAGGTGACCTTGAAACCTCACTCTGGCAGTTCTGTTCTGAAAATAGTCACTAATCCAAGCAGTCTTCCTTTGATTCCCTTGCGGATAAGGACCTCCTGAATGGTGAGCAGGCTTGTCAGTTCAAAAGCCTTCTCCTGGTCTAGGAAGACAATGACAGATCCGGTGTTGCTGAGTGTTCAGGAAGGTGGCCATGCTGTGAACAGTACTCTTACCCCTTGTGAACCCATGTAGGTGTTCCTGTGGAGGTCCCAACTTCCATTGGAGCTGGTTCAGTACCATTCTCTCTGCTGTCTTTCCCAAACAGCTGAGTAGAGAGATGGGACGATACTGTCCCGGCTCCTTTGGTTTAGGAATGGGAACTATGTCAGCCCTCTTCCAGCACTGTGGTAGCGAGGAAGTCTCCCAGGACTTGTTGATGAGATGCAAGAATGCAAGTTCACCTTCACGTCCTAGGTGGGAAATGATAGGGTAGGAGATCCCATTACAACCTGGGGCTGACTGGGAACTAGTCTTATATGTTTGCTGTAATTCCCTCAGAGATAACATGGCATCTGCGTCATCAGGCTTGACCTCCATTTCTCTAATGAGGGCATGCTTGCCTGGAAGCAATTCCCCTTGGCATGCCCTCAACTCTGCTGGCAGGCCGACGCTACTTGTTCTAGCAGAGAACTCGAGTGCCAGTCTCTCCTGCAACCACGGGTCATGGTGGGTCTGTTTGGGGGCTGAGCAATTTGTGGCCCATCTGATACGGTTCCACAGCTCTGATAGGGAGGTTTGGTGGTCAAAGGACTTGCACCACTCCAGCCACTTTTCCTGCTTTACCCCCTTAGCAGTTTCCTGAGCATCCCTGAGAGACTCTTTTAAAAGAGTGTGGTTCTCAGGGGTTCTCTGTCTGCCGAAGTGTCTTCTGCACATATTGATTCTGTGGTTGACCTTCTTAATCTCATCATTGTAGTACCAGGCGTCTGAGAAACACCTAGGATGGTCTCTGAGGTTGCCTCATCTATGGCATTTACTAGTCTGGCCTCAAGTATATCCACATTATCGTTAAGTGAGAAGTCACTGATTCTGAGGTACCTGGCCAGGGCCTCCTGGAAACCTTTCCAGTTGGCCCTGTCCACCTTCCACCGAGGATTATGCTGGGGCATGGGTGCCGGGCCAGCGTCCAAGATGGTGGTAACTATCCCATAGTGATCACTCATGGCAGTGTTGTCCACAGACCAACTAATTCTGGAGCATGACAATGTCAATGTTCCAAGATTGCACAATCGCGTGGAGAAGGGCGTTCCTTATGGAAAAGCTATTGATGTTCCACTGCAGTATGCTTAGATTAGAAGCCATTGTGCTAATCTGAGGCCATTAGGTCTGTGTCAACAACGTTGACATATCCAATGTGGGTAACATCAGACATTTCAGAGTCTGACAACTCCTTGGTGAGTTCCTCACTGAATGTGATTTCCTCACTTGACTCATCACTATTGTCAGGACAGGTCTAGCCATTAGTAGGGCTGGGTCTCCTGGAAGGTGGAGAGCCTCTGGTCGCCTTGACCTTCACTCTGGATGGTCGTGGCTTCCTCACCCTTTGGTGTTTAGGTGCAGGCTCTGCCAGTGTGGTCTTGGCTGCAGTTTGGGTGGGAAGACAAGTCTCGTCCTGGGGGTTTGTGGGGAGAGGTGTCTCGCCCTGACTTGGAGTGGGTGTTGAAACCATAGGACTATCTCCCTCTCCTTCAGGGCAGTGACAGTCTAAGTCATTGCCATCATGGCGACCTTGACTGCCTTCTCCATCTCCTCACTGGTCCTTCCCACTCCTGTCGCAATTGTCGTGACGACTGTCGTCAGTAGGAGCGTCAAGTCCTCTATAAACAGAGTTGGCCTTTCCAATCTTGTGGAAGACTTTGTAGTGTTCCCAGACCCCTTCCAGGTCTGTATCTGTCTTGGAACTTCCATCAGAACCGGTGTTCGTTGATGGTTTTGCTTTGGGCGGTGTATCCTTCCTCTTAGGAGGAGGGAGGGCCCTTACCCCTTTGTTCTGCCCCCAGACATAAGTGCCTGGAGGGGCGGGAACAAAGTCTGGTCGCTTTGCAACGGCCTCTTGCCACCGAAAGCCTCTTCCTTCCTTACGTAACAGCCGAGGCTACAGGCATGGTTGTAACCCACCACTGCCAACAGTTGTAACCTGCTTGCTGGTACCTAGTTGTAACCCACTTGCACCAGTTGTTGTAAACCAATCGATGCCCTGCTTGTGATTCGGTGGATAAACAGACAGACATTCACATGCCATGGTGTTTATTGTGGACTCTGTTAATAAACTTGGTCAGAGCTGCACACTCTGCCTCTTCTCTTGTCTGTCTTATCTAATCTGTCTTGATCTGCTTGGGTTCTTTCTGTGTCCTTCTTGAGTATGAATCCTGAGTCACTTTGTACGCCTCTGGCCTTCCGATAGGAAATACAGCTGCAGGATAAGCTGGAGTTTTGAGGCGGAAAAGAATGCAGGAAACAGGACACGTCAGGTCAAAACAGACTGCCAGTGATATAACACTGACTTAAGAAATATATAATCAATGTTGTAGGTCACATGATATACAGTACCTGTGCCTTACAGTGGTGCTTTTTGTGGCAGTTGGGACACTTAGCAGTGGAGTCCTGCTTGCCCTTCTTGTGTGCTTTGAGGTACACCTCCGTACTGTGTGCCTGACTACAGACACCACACTTTGGCTTTGTAGAGCAAGTGGCCTGGTGGTGCCCATACTTCTGGCATGTAAATCAGCGGAGAGGGTCTTAGACATATGTCCTGAGGCTGTAGAGGCCCCAATTGCCAAGGTCCAAGGATGCAACTGGGACTCCCTTCAAAGTGACCAGGACTTGCCTGGTTGGATGCTTCCCTTTGGAGAGTCAGGAAGCTCCCACCACCTTGGGATGAGCAGTGATGACCTCAAGATCATACATTAGAGGAAAGCCAAGAAGCACCCTCTTGGAGTTCCTCTTTTCGGGAGTCAGAGCCGACAAGCTCACCTTCCGCCCTTCCAGGAGTTTGCCTGTCTCCCGGAGGAAGGTGAGAATGGCTTGGTTCCTCGGAACGGTTATCATGCCATTGTTTTGCATTGCAACATCACCAGTACAACTATTCCTCACCCCTTTGATGTTTCTGATGACATCGAAGATGAGGTTGACCATCACAGCTTCTGTAATTTGCCCTGTAAAGAACGGACTCTCCTTGTGTATGGTTGCTTCTGGGTCATTAACCAGAGATCCATCAATCATTTTAACCCATCCACGACGGGGGAATTCTACCCTTGAATGTCCCAATGCCGGGGCGTTCGAATTATTAGGCCTAAATCAATTGAATGGCTGGCACAATACTGTGCCGCCCGGCCACTGGGCTTTTGAATGCGCGGTACAGTACTTTACTACCCGTCCAGTGTGGGTTAATATTGCGGACGGGTGTCATGATATACATGACACTTTGGCCTGACGATGGGCGTCATGAGGTACTTGACGTTCAGGAATTTTGGATCATTGTGCTATTTGATTGTGTTATGACTAAGGTGTAAGTGAGGATGGCAATTGCAGGCATAATTACTAAAATTACCGTAATATTCAGCAAACCTAACTTCCAAAACCTAGATGGCACCACTTTCTTCTAGCACCAGTAGAAGTTGAATGGGTGCCTTGAATGGCACCCATCTACTGTCTCTAGCAAGCACTATATTTAGAGAGCGATGGCATACAGCAAGTTGACGACCTCTTGCTCTAAAGTACTGTAGATGAAGGATGTGCAAGCAGAACGATACGAGAAAATGCCTTTTTCTGTGGCACTCACTGTCAAAGCACAGGTTTCCTTCCTCTTTTCTATCTCTTCATGTTATCTTCATTGAAGGAGTTTATATTTTTGGTATTCGTTCATGACAGCAAAAAAATATGAAAAAATAAAGTTGCCCCCCCCCCCCAGATGACAGCAATACTTCTATCATACTTAATCTATAGAAAATAATGAGCTGATATGGATCATATACTACAATTTTAGTCAACTGTAGCCTTGATAGACCCTGTCATATGGCATATATACAAAAATGGTTCTAGTTTTATAATCAGTGATGAAAGAGAGTGGGAAGATTCAAATTATGACACATCAAGCTGCCTCGCTCTGAAATAAAACCCATCCTGGAGACTGGGCAAGCAAATCTATCCCCCGTCTGCAATGGGTTAATTCTACTCCTGGTATATTGTTGTGTTAGGGGATGACTTTGTTTAACAACACACCCCGATGAACCGTTGTCTCAGAGAACAGTTATCCGAACACCTCCAACTGATCTTGACTGAATGAAGAGAGAGTTCTGCTTCTCAGGATCTGTAGAGGTGGCAGATAGTCAAATGTTGTGTACCCAGGGAGTGTCTGTGACTTCTGATTTCTCGGGGATATCTTCCTCACTCATACAAGCGGCCATAACTTTCTGCCAGCATCCCTGAGTTTCCTAATTCACTACATGCCATGGATGTTAGTGCAGTTGGTATTTTCGGCTGTGCTTTCGTCTACAAATATTTATTCTTTGGATTTAGAGTAGGCTGAAACTTCTGTTGCGACTGTGAAAGTAATTCTTGACTTCCTTTCTATTGCTGGACATTTGAAGAAGCTGGCTTTTTCCACTGCTTAGAAGTGTGATATCCATAAGCAGAAAGGTGGGCATATATCTTCTCAGACATCTGCTCTACAGTCTTGATCTGGTGGATCTTGAACTGTGCCATGAGGTCCTGAGGGCACGATCAAATCTCTGAGACCTTCCTTTCAGTTATAGCCTGACAAATGAAGCAGGAACTGAGTGGTAGTTTTCTTACTTTCATCATTGCCTGGCTGAACTGAAGTATCACGTCAACGCCCTCATCAACGCCGACTTCACTGACGTGTACATTTTGTCGCTCACATCGAGAGGATGGAAGATTTCAAAAGATTTCCCTTCGATTAAACTCTGGAAATGAAACTTCTTCACGATTTTATCTAACTGATAAAGATCAGTATAATCTCCAAACATCTGAACCTACGGTTCGATTCGCTCCCTTCTTTGTATGCAGGTTACCGGATGTGAGGCAAGGGTGATGCCTGATCAGGGGAGCTTCTGTTCGTGTCCGTCTGCGCATGAGCCAAGCTTTTGTTCGTCTCCGTCTGCGCCCTACCGATGCCGGCGATTTCTCTCTTCTCAACTGCTGCATCCTCAGCTCGTGCTCTTGCTGCCTATCCCATTCTTCTTGTAGCTCTTTCTTACGCTCACGCTGGCTCGCTCGTATTTCTCGCTCCTCCGTCTGACGTTTACTCAAGTAATCCACGATAACCACTGCTTCCTCAAGCCCTATCAGCTTAGCTTCTTTCACGAAAAATTTTGCAGACATTTTTGCTGAAGCAAAAATTAAGTGCTCTCAAAAATTATAATACACGACACTGCTCGCTATAGATTCACCATGAGGTAATTAAGGGAAACTGCCTTTAATCTATGCTTTGTGTTTTCATTTTCATTAATACTCTCACTGTCAAGTCCTTGTTAAGGCGCCACTTTGTCAAAGTTCTTATCAATGTTACATATTGTTTTCATTTTTATAGCATATTCCTTCCCGGTTAATTCTCTCATTCCTGATAAGATCTTACAATGTATTAGTATATTCATATCTTAAGTTATTAATTTAGATTAACTCAATCTATATTCTAGCATGATTGTATTTGAAATATATATTTTTTTTATTTGCTTAGGGATCTAAAGACACAGAGTATCAATTTATTTTATTACTGCAACTAATCATTAATTTATTCTATTATATTTCACTGGATTTCTTAAATGCTTAGTTAACTCGCCTCCGGCGATCACTCACTTGCCGACAATTCATTTTCTATTATAATGTTAAAATTGTGGTAGCTACTCCCTGGTTTTACTTTTTTTTCTACTTATCTTCTGTATATGGATATGAGGCTTCGAGGCTATGCGGTGACCGATGCAGCTGCTGGTCGCCGGTTAGCAATAATTTCCCGGCAATGTCTTATCTGGTTCTCAGGAAGTCGCTACATTTCCTATTGCTTACTTGTGAACAGTGACTATTGTCGTGACTACCCATGATTCGTGCCCACCTGCCCGGTTGTCATGCGTATGTGCATTACCCTACAATTACTAGAAGTTGCTTACGTTTCCATGGCAATGTATATTTGTCAGATATTTCCAGAAATTTAGACTATACATACAAATACTGCAAGATGGCCACATCACACAAATCAATCACAGTATTGTAAAAAGCAAACAATTAAGTACTTGCAACAAGACTTTGAAAACCAGCATTTTAAGTGAGTTGCAATATCAGTTAGTATCTGCAGCCAGCAAGAATTAATAAAGCTCACGGGATGGCTGAACTTTTCTGAATAGATGATAGATGAGATGATGAATGAATGAACTTCATGATGAATCAAGTTTCAGTTGCAGACATTTATTATATTCAATTCAAATGTTCAGGATACAAGTTAGCAATGGGAAAGATGTCCATAATCTCGAGCTTACTCTATTTATAAAATATTTGAACTAGAGATGGAGATGGCACCTGTAGCTCTGAAATGAATGCTTGAAATGCTTAGTGCTGGATACCATAATTTTGTTTCAACATAACGTGCCATGGAGATTTCCACCTGTTAAACCGGATTTGTTATTGCTTCATCGTGAAGCCGCAGTTATTAACATTTATTTTTAAATATTATTTGTAGACTTATTAGATTCCTGATGTCTCTACTATCAAAGTAGTAGATGATGTAACAGAGCGAGGGACCAGACAAATACGAAGTAAGAGCGAAAATGCGAGGAATGATATGACACATGTTATCGAATAGTATCAATAAATGGTTGATGGAGTTTTTACTGTATATCAAATAGATACCTGTAATTATACCAAGATTGTTTAGTCCACTTCGCCTGCAGACAAAGCAGTACTTACACCATTCCTGTTGTCCTGTTTAGTTAAGACAATATATATATATATATATATATAAATATATATCCATATATATACACATACATACATGTGCGTGTATATAAACATATGTGCACACACACACACACAAATATATATATATATTGTCAGGGTGTAGATTGCTCTAATAACCACACATATGAAATATAGGATGGTGTAAAACACAGCAGCTAAAACGAAAAGAATATATCATAATTCAAAGATATATATGTGTGTGTGAGTGTGTGTGTGTATGTATGTATGTATGTATATCATTATTTACAACAATAAGGGCACAAATTAAAATGAATAGGGAAATCAAAACCTACAGCAAAGCTAACGAGATCTAATACAGTTATATCGAGAACACCCAGGAAACACTGACATTTCACAGTATATGAATTAAAGTCACTAAGGTACTAGACACGTATCTACCTGAAGCCCTCCATTCAGGATGGAGGAGTCGAAGGATGAGGATTACTCTTGACACGAAGTCTGAAGTGAATCTATATTTGAATCTAAGAAAATTCCATTCTGAGGAGTTTAAGGCCAGCTGGGATAATACGAGATCACTTTGAGGGCTCCGATAACCTCGCTGATTGGTCGAAGTACGGCTCGACTTGACTATACATACATATATATATATATATATATATATATATATATATATATATATATATATATATGTGTACAATTATACATACATATATGTATATATATACAACTACAGAACTACAGAAGAGATCCACCGCCAGGGCCGTCAGTTCGTGCATGGCACAAGAAATGTACGGAGACAGGAACAATGTTGGATAAAGGGAGGAGTGGACGACCAAGAACATCCGAGGAAAACAATGATTGTGTAAGACAAACCTTTGATTGTTCTTGAACAAAGTCCATCCATACTGCAGCCAAACTCTTACAGCTACCACGTTCAGCAATGCACAAATTCCTACACAAGAACTTGCGATTGTACGTGCAAATGCAATTTATAGAGACACTCGAGCCAAAAGGTAAACCAAGACGTTTGCTGCAACGAATTTCTGAGGAAGAAACGTTCCTCGGCTGGGTTTGTTTTAGTTCTAAGACAACCTTTCATGTTTCAGGGAAACTGAACACATAATGCGCGAATCTGTGAGAACTTCACCGACATAACCCAAAGGTGAATACGTGGTGTGGGATCATATGCAGTTGAATCATTGGTCCATTTTTCTTCAACGAGACATCAATTACTATAGTTGTTTACCTTGACTTCTTGACCTTCAACCAACCATCATTTTCAAGCAAGATGGTGCACTACCACATTGAGGACTGCATGTTTGTGGGTTGCTAAATCAAACATTTCCAAACAGGTGGATTGGGAGAGATGGCCTGATTCCCTGGTCACCTCGTTCACCAGATATCACTACCCTGGACTTCTTTCTATGTTACGTTTAAGATATCGTGTATCGAAAGTAAATATTGATTTTTTTAAATATTTTACAAAAATAAAAAAATAATAAAAAAAAATAAAAATCTACTCCTTATTTTGTAATGAGTTCCACATATTCGTCTGATCATTTGCTTTCGTAATATATTTTTTAAATTGTAAAGAGACCTTATGGATACCCTGTAGATTTATACATTGCTTACACATATTTACCCCATAAATGCAGATACCATAAAATGCAGCATATTAAGGTTTCTAGTTTTTGACAGATTCCCCCTGGTTTTGAAGAGACGCGTTTTGAGGTCCAGCGCCCTCGTCCTGACACTCATGTTCCTCTTCCTCTCCTGCGTCACCCCAATCTGCTTCTACAACATCAACGCCAACCACAACATCAGCGTAGGACTCGTGGTGTACATGGTCTACTGGATCCAATACGCTGTCAACTTCCTCGTGTACACTGTCTCGAGCGCCAATTTTCGGAAAGCTTACCGTCGTTTCTTCGAGCTCTGTAAAGCTACCTCTCCTTTACCCAATGGCAGTTCTTCATCCATTAACACGATTGGTCTTAGCCCTATCTACGATACGCCGAGTTATTGCAATACTAGCCTTTCCAATGTGACCGAGAATTATCTTAAAGTTGATGGGAGTGAGCAACCTTCAAGGTATTGAATTTTGATTTTCCCTTTTCATTGTTTTTGACGGGCTGATTGGTAGGAAAATAAACAATTAATTCAGTAAAAAGATTTCCAAGTCAGGATTCAGATATTTAATTTATAGACCAGACAGTCAAATTCCACTGATTGAATCATTTGGAAGGTATATTCAAGCTTTGATTCAGTGCTTTTCTACCACTAGGGTTAGGTTACAATACGGGTGAAGGAGAAATCATACAAGCATGTTTTCGTGTGATTGTGTAGTGATTCATTTATTTATCAGTTTGCCATCATCGAATGTATTATAGCATTTCTCAATTCCTGAAAATACATATCCAATATATATATATATATATATATATGTATATATATATATATATATATATATATATATATATATATACATATATATAAACATATATGTATATATATATATATATATATATATATATATATATGTACATATATATATATATATTTGCATAATCATTATCATAAGGTATATTCTAGTATGATATACGATATTAATATGACACAATCAAAATACAATGTAATATATATATATATATATATATATATATATATATATATATATATATATATATATATATATATACTGTATATGTATGTATGTATGTATGTTTATGTTTATCTATTCATCCGTTAATCTATGTATCTTTTAATTTATTTATTCCTTCGTTTCTTGATTAGCTAGATTGTAAGGAAGATAACGGGAAAAACTAATAATAAAACTAGATGGAACTTTATGGGTACGTTGCTCATATTGCAACTACATATTGATTCCATGTGGGTGGTTTCGTTTTCCTCCTAAGAAATGAAACAAAATTCAAGGATAGGAAATCATTCATAAGAAATATTTTAAATCGTATTTATTTATTTATTTTTTTAATACAAAATGCTGACAAATAAAATTGCTCAACCTCGTTGCATATTGCACATTGTTGTATTCTACAAATATATCACATATTCAAAATACATCATTTTTTAGACGGCTATTATATCTAATGGAAATATATGGAAAGCTAAAATGTTTGGACAATAATGATAATGAGTATGATGATGTTAATGTGAATAATGATGATGATAATGATAATGAAAATTGTAATAATGATAAGTATGATTATAATACCGATATTAGTAATTAGTAATTATTATGGTGACAGTGATAAAAGTGATAATGAAAACAATAATAATAAGTATGATTATAATACTGATATTAGTAATTAGTAATTATAATGGTGACAGTGATAAAAGTGATAATGAAAACAATAATGATAATAAAGATAGTAATGATAATGATAGTAATGATAATGATAGTAATGATAATGATAGTAATGATAATGATAGTAATGATAATGATAGTAATGATAATGATAACGATGATAAGGAAATAATTAAGTAATAATGAAAATAACAGTAATGATAGTAATA
>NW_028234420.1:30024464-30026964 GCF_977035675.1 Penaeus japonicus
TTTAATTGTTCTATTTAAGGACTGTTCCTAGGTTATATTTTTTTCCCCTTGACTACCATAGTTATAAGCAATTGCTAAACGGTAAGATTGAGAACTGGTTGAAATACTAGTTGTTCAGTATTCAGTGATTAGATATTGCCATAGATTTATTCCCTGATGTACAAGCGAAGTTGTAGAAAAAACAATGAATAGACAGTATAGATAAATTGATAAAAAAGGGGACATAGCCAGGACATAAAACCTGTAATCTTCCTTATTTTCTTCCGATGCGAGGATAAATTTTCTAAGAACTTTTTAGCCAGTGGATGTCCACGAAACTTCCTTGACAAGTCCTCAAAACACTCCTGCACAACAATTTTCCCCTTATCTTTTCCAATCTTTGCTGCACTCCATGAGATTGTGAAACTTTAACCACAAAAATCCTCAAAAATTTACTACTTTTTTCTCCAAGGAATTTAATCCTCGGTTCAGAGAAATACAGATTACTTTCCTTTTATCTAGTATTTTTGCGATTGCATTTTGATTATCTATTTAAGTATTTGTTTCCTCATCTACTCTCTTTTTCATCGATTTATCTACTCATTTTTCTATCTATTCATCTCATTCTTTATCTACTCACATCATCTATTTATCCATTTTCTGTTTATTCATTTATCTATCTATTTATCCATTAGTGGACGCCGGAAGTCACTGATTGTCAAAGGCAAAAGGTTGAGGACGCTGTAGAGGAAGACACAGTTATTCATGTGGAGGAATGGTCAGTGATCTTCATGAAGGACATCTGGGCGCCATGGCTAGGTGGTCTGGTAGACTGATTTCAGAAGAGAAAACAGAAGAATACGGTTAAGTGATCATCGATTTATCCATGGACACGTACTAAAACAGGAAAATATATTACAAGAAAGCACGGGCTAAACAAGCACTCATGCATGAAATAAGTATTAATCAAATATCTTATAATTACCGGACTTTCTGATTCACAAAACTCTCTATTTTCGTTTTCTTTTTATCTTTTATGTTTGTCACTTTGGTTTTCGTTTGATCAATATTATCATTCTCATCATCATCATCACTATCTTCAATATCAATAGTATGGGATGCATTATCACTGTTCTTTTGCCAAACTTTCCCATAATATATTTGCACTAGAGAATAAAGTGTTTCTAATTACGTAACTCAGCCTCAATGGAAATTACAAACAAGAGGCTAAATGTGAACCACCGCTGCCATCAGTTGTGAGGGTTGTCTTAGTCTATCGTAACTGACAACCCAGCACAAAATAGGGAGTGATGCTAGACACAGGGTTCGAACATTACAGGTTTATTCCATAACGCAGATAGTCTGCCGTTATGGTGCACGAAAGATATATTCACAACTTCACAATGGTCACAGCAATAAACACAACACGTATGAACAGAACAAGCGAGGAAATCAGGCGTTACGGTAGCGTAGCCGATCCCGGTCGTCGCCGTCCCCCGAATCTTGTCCCCACGGCGGCACTCAGTTTAGGCAGTCAGGAATGTACGGGGCGTGGCAATCGAGGAATTAAGCTCGTTCTGAGGGTCTAAGGTACTTGGAAAGGCAGCCATGAGTAAGCCACCCATCACTCAAAGTTGACCTGACCTGACCGGGCGATTGCCTCACTAGTTAATAGTACGAAAATGCATATATTTGTATATGGATCTATTGCTGTAATTAATATCTTATATAAGCATAATATATAGTTCTATATAAGCATAATATATAATTCTCACACTAAAAGTAGCGTGAGGGAATTCACTAGACGATTGCAATTGTTATTTTAGCTTGGAGTATTGTTGGGAAAATTCTAGATTTTAACAAACTGACAGATCGATAGATTAAGAGAGAGAGAGAGAGGGAGAAGGAAAGGGAGGGAGAGAGAGAGAGAGAGAGAGAGAGAGAGAGAGAGAGAGAGAGAGAGAGAGAGAGAGAGAGAGAGAGAGAGAGAGAGAGAGAGAGAGAGAGAGAGAGAGGGAGAGCGAGAGAGGAGGGAGAGAGAGAGAGAGAGAGAGAGAGAGAGAGAGAGAGAGAGAGAGAGAGAGAGAGAGAGAGAGAGAGAGAGAGGCAGAGGGAGAGCGAGAGGGAGAGGCAGAGGGAGAGCGAGAGGGGGAGAGAGAGAGAGAGGCAGAGGGAGAGGGAGAGGGAGAGGGAGAGGGAGAGGGAGAGGGAGAGGGAGAGAGAGAGAGAGAGAGAGAGAGAGAGAGAGAGAGAGAGAGAGAGAGAGAGAGAGAGAGAGAGAGAGAGAGAGAGAGAGAGAGAGAGAGAATGAAAGAAAGAAAGAAAGAGGGTGAGGGAGAGGGAGAGAGAAAAAAAAAACTCTCTTGTCTTTCTGGAAAAAAATGTAACGCACGTGCATTAAGTTACCCTAGCATATTTCTGCACACTTATGCAAATTGATCATGCAAACATTTCCAACGATCGTAATAAACACAAGGACTTCTTATAACACATTTTCCAAATGTTCATCACTTGCTAATCA
>NW_028234420.1:30071964-30081964 GCF_977035675.1 Penaeus japonicus
TCTTCATACAGCTGGCCTTTATTCTGCTACTGATCCTACGATTTGCTCCTCGCTCAAACAATGAGTACTCCTGTTTCAGACCTATTGATAAAGCTATACACTTTATCTACATTTTTCAGACTTTGCATCTCTGTACCTTATGCTCTTAAACCACTCGACAGGTAGGAAACTATACTAGATGAAATGCAACCCTCCGAAAAAAAACTAGTGATATGATAACACTATCTTTCACATCCATTTATTATCTTTGACACTTTGACAATTTTATGACTCCTCTTGTTCTTTCCGACCTCCCCCCCCCCATTTCTCTGCAATACTAGTCAAGTATTGGTTTACCCAACCAAAGGGTACGGCCGATAGTAAACATGTTAAGGGCAAAGATAAGGTCACCTTTCCCATTATCCATTATGGGGAAAAAATACCCCTACCCCCGCACCCTTTCAGTGTTGTAGTAAGGGATCACAGCCTAGGAAACCTTCTTCTGCTACTTACATAGAGTCTGTTGAGCCTTGATCTGATTCTGTTGCAATGGTCTTGGTAAATCGGTAGATCCTTTCCTCCTCTTTGCGGGCTGAAGGAGTAACAGTGTTCCACCGACCATTCCATAGCAGCTTGAATTATTAAGAGAGTGATTTACTCTTGGGAGAAGAGAATGCTACACACACACACACATACACACACACACACACATATATATATATATATACATATATACATATATATATATATACATATATGTATATATATATATATATATATATATATATATATATATATATATATATATATGTGTGTGTGTGTGTGTGTGTGTGTGTGTGTTTGTGGGTGTGTGTCTGTGTGTGTGTGTGTAAAGGAGGGCGGGTAGTGTTTAGACCACCAGTGTAAAGGAGACACACGACAGTTGCCTGGTCGCCATTTTTTTCTAGACATATGCACAGTTTATAATATAAACCATAAAATTCCGGCAAATGAGCAAGAATATAGATAAATGGAACGTAACAATAACAACACCGACGTCAGGTTACCACCATGGCGCCGAGCATATCATAAATTAGGATATTTAGCCGTAAGTAATTAAGGTTTTTATTTGCTAGAATGGTTTATTGTGATTATTTTCTAGTGGTCACACGTAACATATTTGAAAATTATGTTCATAGGAGGATAAATAATAAATAATTGTGGAACAAGCGTTACAAAGTTTGAAAAACCAAAACTCAAAACTTCCAGAACGTCATACCACGATGGGACCTGCAGCTGACCCAACCCGATGTCGCCCTTTCAGTGCTTCGGTCTTTAGTCAAACC
Source organism: Penaeus japonicus (assembly GCF_977035675.1). Lineage (NCBI taxonomy): Eukaryota > Metazoa > Arthropoda > Malacostraca > Decapoda > Penaeidae > Penaeus > Penaeus japonicus. Next base: position 30,073,269 of record NW_028234420.1, read on the forward strand.
CGACATCGTAGTTCATATCATAAGCTGTCCTCCATGACCTATTGAAGCTGCATTACTCAATATAAGAATGGATAAGATATCTTCGCCATAGACAGGATCTGGGTATTAGGGGAATTTTCACATTAATCAGAATAATACTGTAGATCATTCTTTTAAATAAACAAGTAAGTTGTCCATTGTAGACTGAGAGAAAGCGCTGGCCCTTTCAGACTGATTTTGTGTCGTCTTGACTTTTGGGGACAAGAAAAGGGCTGATAAACATGAAAGCGAACATAATCATCAGAGAATGGGAGATAGAAGAAGAAGAGAGAGAGATTGAAATTAAACTGGAATGGCTTATTATATAAGCATCCTTTGTTTACAAACAATGACAGAGAAAATACACACCGACGATATGGTGAAGGACGCACAAATCTTAACCCGATGACGTCTGTAGCTGATAAGATTTCGATAAAACATTCCAAGTAATCAATGAACATTATGCTACTGAAGTATCACTGGTTTCATTTCTTATTAATGAAGAGCCTCTCAGATTCCGACAAATCCCTCTTTGAATAATACATCAGCATCGTGATTCGCTAATCCCCCACAATCTCTCCAGCGGAGGAATACTCAATACTCAATACGGCGCCCGCGAAGGGAAAAACAAGAGATGGTGCGGCCTCGGAGGCTCAGATCACGACGTCTGGCTGCCGATAACGGACTTACGCTCATGAGCATTCCACTTTTCCCACGTTGAAGCAAACGTTTGGTTTAAAGGCTGGAGAGGGGGGCGTGATGTAAATAAAATGTATTGTATTAACAGTATAGAAATGAATGATCACTTAAAAATATAGAAAATCGAAAGCCAGATTCTGCTTCGTAAAATCTGGCTTGTCCTTACGAGTTGAATCACTACACCATGACCTTGGAGAATACAGGGTACAGTAATGTAAGGTTAGATCTTCATCAGTGCAGGCTTTACCAGTCAAAGGCTTTGGTCCTTATGAGTATTACTGATACTACCACTGATACTACATCTACTACTACTACTTGTAACCCACTAGCTTTGCCCATTGTAGCCCGGTGGGAAAGACCAGACGTTCACGTGTCATGGTCTTTATTGTTTGAACCAGTAATACAATTGCCTCTAGCCAGAGGTTGTAGGTTAGCGCTGTTCGTTCTGCCTATTTATGCCCCTCTCTCTGGTCCGGGTACCTTTTGCGCTGCCCTTTCGTCTGCCCTTGCTTATGTATAACTCTCGAATCACTTTCTATGCCTCAGGGCTTCCGCTAACAAACACAGCTGTTATGGCCAGCTGCAGTTAAAGACGGAAAAGGACACAGGAAGCAGGAAACGTCAGGTCGAGCAGAATGCCAGCATTATAGCACTGAATTATATAACAAAGCATAATCAGTGTCTTAGGTCACATTATATGCAATATCAGTGCCTTACAGTACTTGTAGTAATAGTAGTAATATTATCACTATGCCATCTGTAGCAGATAAGATTTCGATAAAACAATCCAAATGAAGAAATCAGTACCCATTTTGCTATTGATGTGTCGCTGGCTTCATTAATCTTCTTACTCAAGAGCCACACAAATTATGACAATATACTCTTTGAATGTATCAGGACCTTGGGCAATATAGAATAAAGTAATGTGAGTAAAGGAATGTCATCCTCATCATGACCATCATCATCATCATCATCATCATCTTTATCATCATCATCATCATCATCATCATCTTTATCATCATCATCTTCATCATCATCTGTTAAGACTAAATAAGAGGGGAGGCGACTCAGTAAATAATATGTTACAATAATTTTGGATACGACATTGTGGAATGCCGATAATGACAATCATCATAATGATACTGGCAATATAAAAAGATGATTATGATGGTACTATTACTGACTGACAATAATAATGATAATGATAATCACATGGTAACAATACTACTGATAATTATAATAACAATAATACTGATAATGATGTTATAAAAATATATATACATATAATAATAGTAACAATGATAATGATCATAATAATAAGAATATTTATAATGATGACAACAACAATGATAGTGGTAATGATAATCAGATAACAAAAAATATTGATAATAAAGATGATGGTAGCAAAAACAATAGCAATAACAATAAGAATTACAATAACGGGGACAATAACCATAACTATAACAATTGCAATAATGATAATTGAATAATGATAGTAATGATGCTAATAACATTATCCATAAGCAAATGAATTAGTATTGTTGATGATAATGATAATAATAATGATAATAATAGTAATAATAATGATGATGAAAATGAAAATCAAAATAATGATATTAATCATACAATGATGATGATGATGATAATAATGATAATGATAATAATAATAATAATAATAATGATGATGATGATGACGAAAATGAAAATGAGAATAATGATAATAATCATTTCATTAACATTATTATTATTATCATTATCATAATCATTATTGTTATTATCATCAATAGCATTAAAATGACAATAAAACGATAATAATGATGATAATAATAATTATTATCATAATGGCAATGATATTCATTTACAGTTATAAGGATAATGTTGTTAGTTGTAATACATGCGTGATATCGATAGAACATCTGTCGTTCTGGACAATAATATTACATTTCTCATAGTTTCCCTTCAAATAATCATAGAAAACATTGATAAATTACTGGGGAGACTTATCTAATTCTCTAGTTATCTCCTATTCATGTGAATAATATTGTGTTTGATGACAGTGGTACTCATGATAGTTATATTGATGATTGGTACAATTACAGTTATATTCCTATATTGATTTAACCATGTAAATAGCACAATGAACACAAACAACAGTTATGATAATAGTAATAATATAATGATAATTATGAGAAAAAATTATGACATGTGCCTCAAATTCACCTTATTGACTGCATAATCGGCGCACGGCAACAAGTACCTTCTCGTGTGTTCCTAACAAATCTTGCCAGTAACATATTTTCCTCACTTGCAAATGCACATATGCACATACACAAGCATGCCTGTTGAAAAATGTCTACAATATGAATCATTAGAGCCCTATTGCACATTTATGGAAACACGTGATATATATAAGTTTATGGTGTGTGTGTGTGTGTGTATGTGTGTGTGTGTGTGTGTGTGTGTGTGTGTGTGTGTGTGTGTGTGTGTGTGTGTGTGTGTGTGTGTGTGTGTGTGTGTGTGTGTGTGTGTGTGTGTGTGTGACAAGCTTGTGACCTGCTGGATCGCTATAGCCATGCAAGGATGTTCAAATATTTAATTTTATAAAACACGTCCACGATTTATATGCAGTAAGTAATGCCATTTTAAATACGCCAGTGTCTGTTTATATGTCAATAGCTCATTTCAGCTAGCGATGATCGTCAGCTGATCCAGTAAACAAATGACAGTCGATGACGTACTTTGTAGGCTGCAGTTTATGCGGAATTGCTTTCTCTACTAGAAATTAAGGCTTAATATGGGTCATATATAAAAGTATCGCAGTATTGTGTTACTCACTACTGAATATGAAACATGATGAATACATTCCTTTGCACTCAGTGAAAGTATAATGATGCCAATGACAACTTATTTAGCAAGTTTTATAGGGGCTTAGCTACTTTTAATTGTCTATTGTCCGAGAACGTGAGACAATATTTTTTGTCTCGTTTTTGTTAATTTACCTTCTCTGCATTTTTTTCTCAATGGAATATGAGGATAAAATGTGATATATATATATATATGTGTGTGTGTGTGTGTGTGTGTGTGTGTGTGTGTGTGTATGTGTGTGTGTGTGTGTGTGTATGTGTGTGTGTGTCGATGAAACAAGAAAAGGATGGGTTGTAAGTCATTGTAATAATATTAAGGTTTGAAAGGCAACTGATTACATGATATTTTATTTGGATAAAAACTAATAACATCTATTACTACCATAAATTAGCTCTAATATGAACATAATAAATATTATCACGATATTGTTATAGATATAGATCTGATACATATGTATATTCATTCATTATGTATTGATACATCATTGTACTATGCATTATATAAATACTCACATGTATTCATGAGATCTAACGGTTAGGAGTCGAAATAAACTTTGATCTGGCTTACGTATAACCCATCTTCATATGATGTCAGTTCCGCTATTGCTAGCATACGATACGATATACTGATATGTGTTTACATTATGATCCTTTTGATCGTTGTATATTACATGCGTCGCAACCTCTTCATATTACGATCCACATGTATTGTTTATCGTAGGTCACTTGAAGTCTTCTTAGCATAACGTCCGCCCTTTCAACATCTCTGAACCGACCTAGGCTGAATATATTCGCTCTTGTTTCAACAATTAAGAGTGCTAGTACCTATTCGGCCCCGAGTTCTCTTTTGTCAGACTCTAGGGTGAGAACGAGCTCCCTCTTAAGCTCACAGGCCTCCTCGTTCTTACTATCCACTCTCTATCTGTATTAATTTTTTTTTTTCTTCTTTCTTTTTTTTCTTTTATTTTATTTTCTTTCTTGTACAATAAACCGTGGAACTCTTGATATTGTCTGCTTTCTGCCGAACGAGCACTTAAGTAAGCCTGGCTCTAATCCCTCAAGAACATGGCTGTTACACTCACAGATGTGTACTCGTTCTCTTTGACCTAACCAATTACAATGGTCTGATACTACAAAAATAAATAAGTTTTGCCATAAAGTATGAATAATCCATTCTATAAAATCTCTAACGTTCTAAAGAAAAAGAAAAACATCTTTTGGAGTAGTTATGTATTGCCAAAATACATTTACTAAAGAAATACACAGTTGTATTAAGTGATACTCTATATGAAAAGATTGAGTAAATATGAATCAACAAAACCTATGAATAATATCTATCGTCATTTTGAAATTACACCTGCATTACACACAAGGTGATCGGTTGCTCAACTCTTAAACATGCCATCTTTTATTCTCGATAATTATACTGTTATAAGGTTCGAATAGTTTCTCCGTGAGTTGCCGAAGCGGTACGTTCCTCCGAAGAATACACTTCATTATTTGCGCTCAGTGAAGCTAAACCTGAGAGGTTCCGAAGGCATGAAGACGAGGCGGGTAAGGATGTCCATGTCCTGATACTTGTAGTCCACTGTGAAACGTTGCATGACCTGGCAAGGCAGTCATCAATTTAGTTATCAGTATCACAAATAATAGTAGAAAACAATATACTATTTAGGTGGTAGGTATTTCAAGGTGCTGTATTTACTGAGCATGATGAAAAAGCGTTTACACAGTATAATCTGGGTTCTCATTTGTCTCTTCTGTGTCTCTGCTTCTCTGCCTCTCTCTCTCCCTCTCTCCCTCCTTCCCCCTCTCTCTCTCTCTCTCTCTCTCTCTCTTTGCTTCTGCCTATCTACAATTTAGTTTTCTCTCACTCATAAAAAATGTATGCAGTTTAGTTAGTATATAGATCTCATGGGGATCACCGACTACTCATACAATGACATTTACTTTGACCCAGATGTAACCAATCCTTTCATTCTATTACGCTCTCTTAGACTATTCACTTACCCTTGCCAAAAATGTATACATCTCTTGCTCTGCAATGCGCCGTCCAATGCACATCCTGATGCCAGCGCCGAAGGGAAGAGAAGCATAAGGATGGATAGGACCCAGAGGCCGGTCACGTGACCATCTGTCTGGGACGAACTCCTTGGCTCGCGGGAACACCTCTTCGTCCCAACCGCTGAGCATGGTAAGAGCTACTGCTAGGTACTGTGTGTAAAAGAAAGAATGGTTATAATATCAATGAGTAATAATTATATGTAGAAACTAATATAAATGAAGAAGATATAATGAAACAATTAACAAATATCGGAGGCTAGCTTTGACTCCCGTTCTTACCCCCTTTGGTACAACGTATCCTCCCAGCACTGTGTCTTTGTCTAATATCCTTCCCAAGCCGACAGTCAGCGGAAAGATCCTAAAATTGGAAGTTTTCTCAATTAGATCATCAAATTTCGCAATTAAAGCACTGTATAGAACAAACTATACTACAGAAAAGGAAAATGTGGAAAAAGAGGAATTTCTCATGATTTCAATGAATAACATTTACTCTATTTTCAGAGGAAAATTAAGTATGTGTGCTCGTTCTTTTGAAGTCTTGGAAGGTAGCATTGTGCATAAACCCGATTCTTTCAATAATGAAAACGTACCTTAATGCTTCTTTAACCACACACTTCATGTATGAGAACTGCGCCATGTGTCTGGCTAGGAGAGGTCCTTGATGATCACCGAGGACTGAGTCCACTTCAGCCTGTAACTTCGCCTGTACCTCCGGGTTTCGTGCTAATAGATACAACGTAAATCCCAGTGAGTGGGAGGTCTGTAAAAATTCATACGATAGATTTACTTTACTATCAATCATGGGGAAAGCAAAGTAATCATTCAAACAGTCTGATTATTCCTTGTTTTATTCCATTTGATTCTTATTGACATTAATTCACTAGCTTTTGCTTCAGCTAAATATCTAAGTTCCCTCACCGTGTCGATGCCAGCAAACAACATGTCCAAGATGAGTGTGACCACATCCTTCTTGGAAAGTCCTTCGGTCATCAGGAGGTTTTCCATCAGGGATAACTCACGCTCACTGTCAGGATCCTGAGCCAAGATGGCTGCCTCTGTCTCCTGAACGTTACGGACTGCAATCCTGAAGTGAAAGGAACAGTGGAGGAAGTTAATATTGAGCATCTAAGAAACCAAATAATAACAGATTTAAGACATAATACAGTAGAATAAATCAATTACAGTTTTTGACTGCATTGTCTTGTTGAGAACAGGTTGAATCGTTTCGATACTGCTTCAGTAGTTTAAAAGGGCCCTCAGATATAAACCAGTAACTCGAAAGACGAAATTTGATCGAAAGCACTTAATCAAGAACTTACCCATATCTCCTATGAGCTGACCTGACACCAATTTAAAAAAATATATATTTAATAATAATAAATACTAAGACTTTTACCAGCAACGGAGTTAAGAATATTTCTCAACCTAATTTTATCCTAAAACTCCGGCAAGCCATAGGAAGGTAATAAAGACTTACTCCAAAAATTGTTCATGTCTCTTTTTCAGCTTCTTGAACGAAGGAGTTCGAAGGATCTTCCACAAACCTGATGATACTTCGATATCATTCACTGCCTGTAAGATATCATTGACGATCTCAATCAGCCTCAGAGAGTCGGATCCTTCAGGGATGTCGGGATCAAGGCATCCTAGACGGCGATTCAGAGCCACCAAACCGACGGCTAGAAAGGTAAATAAACAAATTAATAGGTACATGCATACATATATGTACACACACACACAAAAATGTATGCATATATATACATGTTTATAGATACACACACGCGCATATTTATATATATATATATATATATATATATATATATATATATATATATATATATATATGTATATATATTGTGTATGTATATATATAGTGTGTATATATATATATATATGTATATATTGTTACCGACGGTGATATTCGGGCACACAAGATTCCCTCATAGATACTCGAGGGATAATAGATACCCTTAACAATTACCATGTAGTCGAAAACTGTTCAGATTCTCAGACCGAAGACTTGTGTACTTGTCTCCTCTATATATAATTGTTAGAGAGAAGATTGCCACGTATATAGTTTTAAAGTTTTCATTGGAAAAATATCAACAGGGAAATTCTTACTGTATTCATTCATAGCACTAATTTCTAAATATGTTAATGCAAATGATAACCTGTCTGCACAGAGAGAGCTTAGTTATCTCTTTTTCTTTCACAATAAATATGTGCAATATAATATTCCGTTGATAACCTTAGCAGTTGCTGTGGTAGGCAATTTTAAACAGTAAATCAATTCCTAACTACCTTTAGAACACCTCGCCACCTCTCCTAAACTTTTCTTCTGCAAAGAGCGATTTTAGGAGAAACCGGTCGTTCTCCCTTCAAATTGGGAGTGATATTCGGACGTCTTAGGGAGTTTGGAGTTCCGATGGAATGGGAGGGAAAACAAGGGAGCTTAATGATATTAACAGCCAGCGATGTTGGCCACCCACATTGCTGGACCGAGCAAGACATAGAGCTCCACCAAATCCCTAGTTGAGTCGTCCCTTGTGTTTAATTATGGTGCTGAGCCTGGAGACTCTGGAGTCGTTGATGCTAACCAAAAGAGCTTTTGTTATGGCGTCGGTCGGATGGGATGTTATTGATGATCTTTTTCCAGTCTTAGGGTGCCAAGAGATTCAAGTTTCAATATCAATAGGTGTTATGAAACATGTCATATGGTAATATCTCGTACTCATTGCATCTGTGGGAAATGAAGGTGGAGTGAGAAAGCTATCTCTTTATTGTTTTTTTTCCGTGATTGATTCAAAGTCTGTTTAAAACTCTCGCCTTTGCAGCTGTCGGGGAAAACATATCATACTGGAACATATATTACTTACATTCAAGCGCCCATTTATAAAGTTCAAACTGGAAGTTACTTGGCATTTCCCCGTGCTCTGCCTGCAACTCTGCGATCCTGTGGATATAAAACTATAATGAACAAACCTTTCCTCCCATGTCCCATGTGTTTCAATTTGTCCCTTAGACACTGATGAACTCCCCTGCATTAAAATG
>NW_028234420.1:30086964-30089464 GCF_977035675.1 Penaeus japonicus
TTGAAAGTTCTCGTTAGGGAACCCAATAAACATTAACAATGAGTATTTTCCTAGATGAGCACTCGATCGATAGGCGCTCCAGAATTATCGATTAACGAACTCTTAGATGTGGGAACCGGGTGAGGACCTCTCCCTTCTCAGCCCTAGCGTTTATTGGGCCCTCCTCCCCCCCAACCTCCTTCCCTAAACCATCACTTCCACGGCTGTCGATTAACCCTGAAGAAACGTGAACTAAGCTTTGGCATATGAAACCAAACAGTGCTGGAAAGGGAAGTTATGACAGTCATAGTTATAGTAATACCGAAGAAAATAGGTCGACCTCGCTGTTATGACGAACAGATATTGCGTCAATACATGGGGTCGGATCCAAGAAACGTTTTGCGTCGTTGCGACTCCTGTTTCAGTCGCAAATTAAGCGTTATTGAGAACAATTTGCTACGAATATTCCACAAGTCGGAAATTAAGTTCATGAATCCAGTCGTAGTGGGAGAGATATTGCCTCTATTTCGAGTGTAAATTATTATCGTATTTATTGGCTTTCACAGAAGAAATAAAGACGTAGGAAATGTAATCATAAGCTATATTGAACGTAGTACAAAGCTCTATTTGTCAGACTAAGCAAAGATGAAAGATGGCCTTTACCACAGCACCGCCAGGCGTGGAGATCAAGACGAACGGTGGACCACATTTACTGTAGATTTTAGATTTGCTGATACACAACTAGTGCAAACTTATTTGGGTTTAGCGTTAGTTCTGATATCATCTTCCGGTTTCCGTATTAGTTCAGATATCATTCATTACCTGATATCACAAGCACTATTCTTTCAGCATAGCCAAATTTAGTCCGTTTATTCCTCAATGTAAGAGGTAAGGAGGAGACGTAGGACTTTCCGCGTCCTCCAAGAAAAAGCAAGTCACCGTGCTATGATACTAAAGGGCGGAGATTGGCGGACGCACTTTCTTCAAAGTCATGGGCTACACCAAGTGTATGGAACTGCAGGGGCTGACATGTAGGCGAAGCGAAAACTTTATCGCTTTCAAGGTCTCTAGCTGTAAATAAAGCATTCCTGAGAAAAAAATACATGATATTAGTCAGAAATGCACTAGAAATCAGCGGTAAATCAGAATTAACATTACTTTACAAAAGATCCTGCAAATATTTCTGTCCGAAATCGCGCAGGAGCCCTCGCAGCTCCTGCTTCTTGGGATCTGTAATGGACAGGCTTTGCATGACCGGAACTAGTTATCAACCATCAACCGAATTAACTTCATGCTTGAAATTATAACGATTTTCCTTATAAGGAATGCTTCTCAAATATATATATATATATATTATATATATTATATATATATATATATATATATATATATATGTGTGTGTGTGTGTGTGTGTGTGTGTGTGTGTGTGTGTGTGTGTGTATGTATGTATTTCAATTTTTCACTATTATACTACTTGCATTTACCTAGCGTTTTCCCCATTTTCCTTAACTTTTGTCTATAAAATGTACCAATTAGCTGATTGAACTATTATATCATGTACTTTACTGAAACATGATCCAACTATTGGTGTTGTAATAGAAAAGTAACTAGATCAACCCATATCCTTGTACATATGTCCAAAATATGCAGCATGTTCAGATGACAGGAAATCGTTACCAAAGTAGTTAGAAGCAGAGTGTGCTTTCCTACTTTAAAGAAAATATGAATTAAAATATTATGCAAACGAGTTCCAGTTTTTTTTGTTTTTTTTTATGTTGACGCAGTTGGATTACTAAATTCCACTAGATCATAAATAGTCACTGGTAACTGCAAACTAGCCCTAATTATGAATAATATCAGGTATGTATGAAGTACAGTACACTAAATACTCCAATGTTTTAATTTGCTATCATAATAGATACATTCATCCATGGTTAATATTGTTTTAGAAATGGTAAAGTCAGAATATCAACTTTCTTCTAATCAATAATACAAATATATATTTTTTAAATAAATGCTTACAAATGTCACACATAAATAAGCAATATGATTAGATATATAACGAATATATAATTATATACATATATATATATATATATATATATATATATATAACGAACCAATATGAAAAAAATTAAGTATAAATCAGAGGAAATATACTACAATATATGTAAAATATCGATACGAATTATCGTAAAAAAATCTGCAATTTGTATGCCAATGATGGCTCGATTACTTCACTATATGCGACACTCACTTCAATAACCACAACATCAATTACAATAGTTACATTTAAAGGATGACATAAAAAATAACGGGAGAGTTCTACCTTTTTTTGTTGGTGAACTTACTAGGTCAATGTCAAATAAGAAAAATTGTCTAAGATATAATAAACAAACTCATATGATCTATCCATGCTACAGAGTTCCCCTGATAACTTAAAGACATTCATGTCATAACGAAATCAACTTCCATCAAGCCGTTATGACTTCTCATGTCAAGTTGTAATCATACAAAGTTT
>NW_028234420.1:30094464-30096964 GCF_977035675.1 Penaeus japonicus
GAGTATCAGTAAAATAATTACTGTTTTACTGACGGCATCCAATGCAACTTGGGTTGATAGCTCATTCCGTTGAGCATCAGGGTACTTAGTGTCCAAGGCCTGCTGAAATGAGGATATACAACTGAGCTTAACGTGATCCACAACCTACAGTGATGGCCATCCTCAAAACTGGAGCCAGCGGGACAGATCTCTGCTAAGTCCTCTATTAGCCGACATCTCAAAATCATGCTGGCAGATATAGGTCCTCCGTTTAGACGTTCTCGGTGTTTCCTGTAGCTACTCGAGCTGGAGGAGAATCAGATGGGCGTCCATGACCGAAATGACTTGAATCGTGGTCCGAATTCGGTCAAATGAGGTCGGGGAATCCCAAGACTCAGGATACCATTGACTCTTTTGCCGGTTGATGTCATCTCGAAGGGATGCAGGCTTCAAGTTGTGATACAACATTTCATGTGGTATTAATCTACTCAGTGTCATGTGGGTAATGAAGGTGTAGTGGGAAAGGAATGAGAGCTGCCAGGGTAATCATACCATACTGCACACAATCCTCAGACACTTTTTTATATATTACTTACATTCAAGTGCCCATTTGTACAGTTCAAACTGGAAGTCACTCGGCATTTCCCCGTGCTTTGCCTGCAACTCTGCGATCCTGTGCATTTAAAACTGAATTAGAAATCGAGCGAATCCTAAGTAGTAAACGTGTTAAATACTTGGGATAATAAATTAGGAGTTGCAGCATATATGGATATGAATGAATGGTAGGTATGATAATTGAAATGTGTTTTACCATGATCATCTGTAGATTGGGTGGTATATATGTTTACAAACCACTATATAAAAAGCCATATTTGCTGTCTTGCAGTGCATTTTCGATACTGTAATGCATAGATACTAATCTGTATTTATATAACGAATATATTTTTATTACCAGCACACCACCAAAAAATATTATGAAATAAAGCTCAAAATTCTCTGGTGTTGTATAAAAGAATCAAATGATCAACCTTTTTTCTAAAAGCATGTCAAGGGATATGACAAAACTCACCTGTCCGTAAACTCGATGGAAACTTCGTCCATCTGTTGGAGATAAGTTCCCACTAACTTGGGTTTCATCATGGGAGTCTGTACCTTGCTCCGCACTCGCCACCACCCGTCGCCGTTCCTGGCAGAGGTGCAAGAACTATTAGCCGTGTGTGTGTGTGTGTGTGTGTGTGTGTGTGTGTGTGTGTGTGTGTGTGTGTGTGTGTGTGTGTGTGTGTGTGTGTGTGTGTGTGTGTGTGTGTGTGTGTGTGTGAACGCTCGTGCGTGTGTGTGTGTATGTGACTGGATTTTTTTCCTTTGTAAATCTAGATCATATCTGTTTATCATTGTTGTTGTTGATAACAATACTAATAATGATAATGATAATACAAATGATAATAATGTGGTCAATGTGATACTTATGATTACTATTATAAAAATTGGGAAGCGCATGATCAACACCAGCTATCTCTATAGACTGCAAGGCAAGGATATTGCTATCAACAAGCTTGAACCAGTTTTTATGTCCAATATGAAAAAGCGCGAAATCTGACATGCAAACCAGCAAGCACACACACACACACACACACTCACACACACACACACACACACAGACACAAACACTGCAAGACAAGTCAAGTCATCAGTTCCATACCAGTTGTCCTGATACGGGTGAACCATGATTTGTTCATGTATCTTCTAAAAGTTAAGAGTTCATTCTAAGAGAGAAAAGTGTGTCGGAAGACATCTGTGAAATGTAAAAAGAAAATCGATTCGCGAATAATGCGATTGCTGACTTTGTGAAGTCGAGAGAACTTGCCCGGTGTGACAGTGACGTAAGTAAATGTAATTAACCGCATAGGACTTTTGATATATGGAACAAACCTCAAGGAAACGAGTGTTTCAGGAACATACATCAATTCAAACACTTTTATGATAACTTTCATTTAACAGACGGGTCCCCCTGAGCTCGACACTCTCCAACTAGGTGTGAACAATAAAGTAAGTAAACACACACACACACACACGTATCCCATTCACGCCGGGGCCGTTCCGGCTTTGCACGGTCGCAATACCGGGGTTCTCGAACGCATAAGCCTAACGCCTCGAGATTCTCGGGCGCACAAGCCGCGAGCCTGGGTTGCCCGCTCGCTCTACCCAAGCGCGTCCCGGGCGTCTGACGCGAAAACCACAATACGTGCTATCACGTCAACCAGCTCCAATGGGGTATAAGGTTTGAAAACTTTGCACAAATTGAGTTTCCAGTCTCGCCCTATTATTTCCTCTTCGTGCTAAATCTTACTCAAGCAATAGTCCGGAGTTTTTCTCGAAGAAATTGTCGATAGCTTCGTCTCTGACCGCCTTGAGAGAGACTAGAGGCTGGCGGAGGGGGTTGTGCATGGTGGAGCGCAGGAGAGTCTCGCAGTCGTCGGGGTCTGTCATCACCACGAGGGGATCCACGCCTGGGATGACCATA
>NW_028234420.1:30104464-30114464 GCF_977035675.1 Penaeus japonicus
TTGCTTTATATGAGTCAGATTACAATTACGGATAGTATTCTCCGTAATGCTGACAGCTCCACTGTCTGTCGTCTGCACTCCGTTTAGCCGACGAAAATCCGCCGGAATCCAGCCCTAACGGTGCTCAACACCATTAATCGCCAAGGCTCGCTAGACTCTCTCAAAGTCTTTATAGGAAAGAGAGAAAAATAAATTGACCATAATCACTGGGCTACATAACTTTCAGTAATCCGCTTTGTCGATAGATGGTGCTGATAACCGTTACGTTCTCGTTTTCTTTTATAGACGTTTTCAATCGATATTCTAACGTATTCGATTAACACAGAACACCGTATTCGAATACAGTATAATCATGGAATCAATACAATACCGATTAAAATCAGGTAGTGCTTTAAGAGATTATCCTTTAAGTTTTATTAACGAAAGAGATAGATAGATAGACAGATAGAGAGAGAGAGAGAGAGTTTATCAAGAACCTTCCCCTGCTCAGGAAAAGTGCCAAGTGTGTAACCGCAAAGGGCACTCACGTGAACATTGCACAAAATTGATGTACTGTAATTACTGCAGGAGGAAGTACCACACAGAAGAAACTTGTCGGGGAAGAATTGCAGATCAACGTAAGAAGGATCATGTAAGTGCTATAACAACTAAAAATCAGGAAACTATAACAACACTAAAATCAGTGCTTGCTCAAATTCACAGTGGATCCCAGACTCTTCAAAATCCTACCTACTGGTTATTATCATTTCCCTAACATCCAGCCTATCCATCAAAATAAACAATTGACATATTCAGTACCAATGCGATATCCTTAAAATGTCACACAGAGTGGAGGACATTATGGGCAAATGCACTAAAAATGAAATGCGAATTATGTCAGCAAATCTGAGAGGATTCCACACTAACATTGGGGAATTTACCCATTTTGTTAACAAAGAAAAGGCCGATATAGTCTTTGCAGTTGAGACCTTCCTTGATGACAAAGTTCCTGCAAACTATGCACGTATTCCAGGATACTCAACTTGGATCCGAAAGGATCGAAATACACAGGGCGGAGGCATTGCACTCTGTTATAAAGCAGACCTGCAACTCCAGACCCTTAACATCTCTCTACCAGAAGGTATCGAAATGATTATTTTCAAAATTACAGATGAAATGAGGAAGGGCATTTTATTCTGTGGATGTTATAGGCCGCCACATCAAGGGACCTTATTGCTGGATTTTCTGATGCAAAATCTTGACTACCTCATGAAGAACCATGACTGCCAACACATCATATTGTTTGGAGATCTTAATCAGCATAAAGTCCAAGCAAGCTTTGACGAAGTCATGGCAATTTATGACCTCCAGAACTTCGTAAATTTTCCTACACATCGTTCTGGATCTTCTCTGGACCCAGTTGTCACGGACCTTCCTCCTCATATTATAAAGTGTTGTCCAATCGGCTATGTAGGATCCTCAGACCATGAGGCAATCCTAACAAAGATTAATTTAAAGACAACAAGGGAGAAGAGATACAGTCGCACGCTCTGGAAGTGGGAGAAGACAAATTGGACTAAGTTCAGAGAATCCTTGTCTCTCATAAAATGGGATGACATCGTACAAGGGGACGTAGACCATCAAGTAAATTCCTTCACGTCCACCTTGCTGAATCTACAAGATCGCATTGTCCCGCATTCAACCCATACGTCAAAGCCTTCTGACCAACCATGGTTTGGTCCTCAATGCAAAAAGGCTTCTGAGAAAAAATACCATGCATGGATCCGATATAAAAGAAACCCTACTGATAGAAACAAGGAAATTCATAAGCAAACTGTACGCCGCATGCAACACATCCAGAAATGGGCCATTCATCAGTGGGAAATAAACACGAAAAAAAAAACTACGGAGGGGAGAAATAGGAAGTAAGCTATGGTGGAATATTGTAAAAGATAATCAGGGAAACACCAGAGATGGAACCATAGCTCCCCTGGTAAGACATGATGGAAGCACTGCTTTAAGTGCAGAAGAGAAAGCAGATGCACTAGCCAAGCACTTTTCTGAAAAAATGGTTCCTCATCCCAAAAGAAAGCCACCGATTCTGCCTATCATTTGCAGCGAAAAGATTTGCAAAATATCAACTTGCATGGAAGAAGTGGAGAGACCGCTGCGAAACATTAATGCCAAAAAGGCAGTTGGCTCTGATGGTATCAGTCCTTGGATCTTGCAGAGGTGTGCTAAAGAGCTATCATACCCACTAACTTCAATTTTTAATTTTTGTCTAAGCACGTGCAGATGGCCCAAGACATGGAAACAGAGTAATGTATATCTTTAAAAAAAAAAAAAAAATCTTCTAAAAAAAAAAAACCGCCAGTCTCCAAACTCGTACTCTCTACAGTGAGCAAATTATTTGAAAAAATAATAGCTTCACGTTTAAACGAACCATCTTAACAAAAATCTCCTGCTCTCTACAAGGCAATATTTATGAAAGTTTCGAAAAGAACCACTCGGCTGCTGACCTACAGTTGCTTATGACAACAGAATGGACAAGAGCATTGGACCATGGAAAGCGAACCCTTGTGCTTGCACTTGATATAGAAGGAGCTTTCGATAGAGTCTGACACCAAGGACTACTGGAAAAAATGAAATCTTATGGAGTGGGAAATGGTCTCCTGGAACTGCTAGAAAGTTACCTACAGAACAGACAAATGAAGGTTGTCCTAAATGGAATACATTCAGCCTATTACAACATAGAAGCAGGAGTCCCCCAGGGAAGTATATTAGGTCCTCTCATGTGGAACATATTCCTAAACGACATGCTTCATCTCATCCCTGAAGCAAAAGCCTTTGCAGATGATGGCACTCTATCCCTTAGCTACGAACCCAAAGAACAAGGAGTAGCATTATCAAGACTCACCGATAAGCTTGCACAAATTTCAGCATGGGGAGAGAAATGGCAAATCTCATTTGCTCCTAACAAAACTCAACTCATGGTAATCGAAAGATCTGATAGCAACATCCAAGTGAATTTTAATGGAAAATCTATCAAATCGCAAGATGAAATAGAAATATTGGGAACAATTTCTGACAAAAGGATGACCTTTAAAAGCCACATCGAGAGCTTAACAAGGAAGGCCTCACAGAAAATTGCATCCTTACGAAGAATTATCTGGCTATTGGATGGTAGAGGGAAGGAACTCCTCTACAAGGCACAGATACGTTCTTCACTCGAATATTCGTGCCTCGCTTGGGGAGGAGCAAACAACAAATATCTCAGCATCCTGGACAAAGTACAAGAGCGAGAAAAATTATCGAAGCTAGAACACCACACCACATTGGGAACCTCGACAGCCTACAGCATGGGAGAGACGTAGCTGGACTGACGACAATGTTTCGAATTCAACGCCAGGAAGTAGCCCACATGCAAGCAATGAGACTGCCGGGAAGACGAGCTGTGCGCACCACGAGAACTGTGGAACAAGCACCTGCTGCTTTAGAAAACCTCGTTGCTTTACGGCACACTATCAACGCCAGTTTCTTTCCAGATATTCTAAACTCTGGAACAAATTAATGTGCAACATCAAAATAGAAGCTTACTCCTTACAAAGCTTCAAATGTAATACTTGGCTAAAAAACAGTCATTTAGATCTTTAATGATAAAGTCCATGTAAATATACTAAAATCTTTGTATAAAATTAGCATATATACTTTCAGATAGGAAACATTAACTATGAATTCCTTTAGTCTGCAAAAATTAAATAAGGAAAATTTGTAACCTAAAACTTTGAATGTATTCTTTAATAAAGTGTAAAAAAAAAAAAAAAAAAAAGAGAGAGAGGGAGAATGAATGAATGAGTAAATAGTTACATAACATTAACATAACACGCTCATTCTGTCATAAAAGGTAATTAGGCAAATTTATCAATGATCATGATGTTCTACTATACTTAGTGCTTTATTTCATGGAACAAATACATCCATAATTTGTCTCTTATAGCACTTACATGTACTGATTCGCCCTATGATTATGGAGTATTTGGAAATTAAATGAATGAAACAACTATTTCATGCATGACTTTTATTTTCTTCAACTCTCGCTCTCTTTGTATCCTCCTCTCCCTCTTTTACTTTCTCTTTCTCTCTCTCTCTCTCTCTACACACACACACACACACAATATATATATATATATATATATATATATATATATATATATATATATATATATATGTATGTATGTATATATACATATGTATATATATATGTATATATATATATGTATATATATATGTGTGTATGTGTGTGTGTGTGTCTATTACACACACACACACACACACATATATATATATATGTGTGTGTGTGTGTGTGTGTGTGTGTGTGCGCGCGCGTGCGTGTGCGTGCGTGCGTGTGTGTTTGTGTGTATATATTTATATATACATATGTACATATATACATATATATAAATATATATATATATATATATATATTATATATATACATATATATATATACATGTATATATTTATTTATATACATATATATACATACACAAATACACATATATTCACATCAGACACACATTCCGAGCTGAGACAGTTTTCCAAAAATACATAACACTCGAATGACACCAAGCAGCGTGACAGCTAGTCCGCCGCGTCGCCGATAGATGGTGTTGCTTCCAACTCACCGCTCACGTTTCTCATAACGGTTTAGGGAGAAAGTGCTCCATCTTTCTTATACAGTATTTGGTTGTCACAGGAGCCGGAGCTCGCCTCTCTCTTTCTCTCTTATCTTCGCTCCTAACGGCTTAGGACACGACTGTGAATAGACCACGTGGACTCTTGCTTATTTGTGTCCGAGCAAGTTAACCAAATCGATAAAGATACTAAGGAAAGACTTTATGTATTTTTAGTGTGAAGAATAAATCAGTGATGGCTCTCATGTCTCTTCCTCGCTCGCTGATTACCCAGCCTTCTTATGTATTGATTAGAAATACAAACTTTCAACTTTTTTGTGATCTCAATATATTGTTTGAAAAGTGTGACAAATCGCGAGCATATATAAGTATATGGTTAAGTATATAAGTAATATGGTTAAATATGTAAATCTGAATTAATATGAAGAAAATTACCAAAATTCCTATCACAGAAAAGATACAAGAAAAATCACAGAAATATCATTAATTTGTATGTCATAAGATACTTCAATAATCACGATAATACTCGCATCAAAATAACTTAAGAAATAACATTAAAAATTACATCAAAAGTAACATGTGAGTTCTGCCGATTTTTCTGGAGTTCTCACTAATAAGTCACAAAAATACTAAATAAATTATAAACAAGCTTACATGCTGTAATGATCCGCTAACAACCTTAAAACATTCACGCTATAACGAAATCAACTTCCTTTGAGCTCTTGTAACTTCTCAGTATCAAGTTTCAATCATTCGAAGATCACCATATTCATTTTAATCAAATATTTGAAAATTAATGATAGTTTCACCATATGATAATCATGCCAAAGATACAGAGAAAGAAGGATCAGAGAGACATAAAAAGAAAATATTCAAGGCTAGAGTAGTGTATATGGTACACCCTATAAATATAGGAATACATTATCACATAACAATATATCTATGAATACATAAATATGCATGGAAGTATGTATGTGCATTTTCTCCCTGATGTTGACCGGTTGTTAGCTCTCAAAACATATCACGTCTTGTCTTTGGTGAATGTATTGGGGCTTTGTGAAGCTAAAGCCGGTTCACAAACACGACATTGAACAACACAACCGTTTCATTTGCGCTCAGTGAAGCTAAACCTGAGAGGTTCTGACGGCATGAAGACGAGGCGGGTAAGCATGTCCATGTCTTGGTATTTGTAGTCCACTGTGAAGCGCTGCATAATCTGGTAAGGTAGCATCAATGTATCAGAAGCATAAACAGTATGACAAATCAGTGTAGTATATTTAGACGTCAGTGTTTTTGTATTTATAGAATGCTATTATATATCACATTGACACACAGTAACTCGTTTTTTTTCTCTCTCTCTCTCTCTCTCTCTCTCTCTCTCTCTTTCGCTCACACTCTCTTTTTCTTTCTATGTCTCTGTTTCTCACTCTCTCTCTCTCTCTCTCTCGGTCAACCAACTCACCCTTGCCAAAAAGGTGTACATCTCTTGCTCTGCAATGCGCCGTCCGATGCACATCCTGGTGCCAGCGCCGAAGGGAAGAGAAGCATAAGGATGGATAGGACCCAGAGGCCGATCACGTGACCATCTGTCTGGGATGAACTCCTTGGCTCGCTGGAACACCTCTTCGTCCCAACCGCTGAGCATGGTAAGAGCGACTGCTATGTACTGTGTATTAAAAAAAGAATGAAGCTGTTATCTTTCCTAAAAGAATAAAAATATCTAGAAACTGATATCAGCAGAGAAAACATGATAAGAATTATTGTTCATAAATAACTATTATTACATTCTTGTTTGTAACCACGATCATCATTGCTTCCAGTTCTTACCCCTTTTGGAACTACGTATCCTCCCAGCACTATGTCTTTGTCTAATATCCTCCCCACACCGAGAGTCAGTGGATACATCCTGAAATTGCAAGTTCTCTCAATTACAGTATCATTCTATAAATTGCAATGCTGTATCGAAAAAAAAGAATATGTATATATGTAAAATTATAAAAAGAACCTTAATAGATTATATATACATGATATTCAGGAGACCTTTGAAGTCTTGGAAGCCAATATTGTGCATGACCACCTTCCCTCAAGAAAAATAACAGCAGCAAACGTGCCTTAATGCTTCTTTCACCACACCCTTCATGTAGGAGAACTGCGCCATGTGTTTGGCTAGGAGAGGTCCCTGATGGTCGCCAAGGACCGTGTCTACCTCCGCCTGCAACTTCGCCTGTACTTCGGGGTTGCGAGCTAACAGGTACAGTGTGAATCCGAGTGTGTGGGAAGTCTGTGAAAGAAAGTAAAGGCATCGTTTTGACGGTATTATAGGTTATTCCTTGTAATTTTCCATTCGCTTTTACTTCAGCTGAATATTCAAGTTCCCTTACCGTGTCGATGCCAGCAAACAACATGTCCAAGATGAGTGTGACCACATCCTTCTTGGAAAGTCCTTCGGTCATCAGGAGGTTTTCCATCAGGGATAACTCACGCTCACTGTCAGGATCCTGAGCCAGGATGGCCGCCTCTGTCTCCTGAACGTTACGGACTGCAACCCTGAAGTGAAAGGAAAAGTGGAGGAAATTTTCGCTAAACATCCAACCAAATTACACACATTTAGGACCTGCAAGTCACGATGTTTTAAAGGACTGTCCTATTGATTAATCATGATTAGGATGTTAGCGGTTAACCAGGTAACTGACTACCCATCTTCCTTATCAGAGTGGCCTGACTCCACTAAAATAATAATATCTTTAAAATCTTATTCGAAAATACGAATAACTTTCTAGTACAACTAAAAGCGATGTGATACAACTAAAAATATACTTATTGCCGAAATTTCTCAACAGACAATAGAAAAAAAGTACTCACTCCAAAAATTGTTCGTGTCGTTCTTTTAGCTTCTTGTATGAGGAAGTCTGAATAATCTTCCAAATTCCCGCGGATACTTCCGTGTCATTCAAGGCCTGGAAGATGTCATTGACGATTTCTATCAGCCTCAGAGAATCAGAACTTGCAGAGATGTTGGGATCAAGGCATCCAAGGCGGCGATTCAGAGCCACCAAACCCACGGCTGGAAAAGAGGAAATTTGTAAAAAAAATGGAATGAAATATATGTATATATGTATATATATATATATATATATATATATATATATATATATATATATATATATACATATATATGTATGTATGAATGTATGTGAGGTGAGGTGAGGCGCCATCTTCCTCGCCATAAGGGTGAAGTCCCCTCTTTACGAGTTTACTACAATGAACCCGCTTTAATAAGAGCACTTATTTCTTTTACGCCATAAACGGAAAACCACAAACTATTATAATAAAACACCTTGATGTGATATTACTTAAATTACATATAATATTACTGGTAGTAATTATACGTAACAGATGTATTGTAAGAGCTTTATATTAATAGTGAAATCTAGATGTAGTTTGGTATGTAAAACTTTTGTAATCTTATTGAATGATATATATCAATTTTTGAGACCGTAACTATGGTAAATTTAGTGAAAACTTTCGATGTTATGTCTCAAAAATGGTAGTGAAATTGTGGATTAGTTTCTCTTGCACGTTCCTAAAGTAATGTTGATTCTTAGGAGTGGATTCAAAGGCTATGTTTTAAAGCTGGACTCCAAACTGGAGGCTCAGGTCATGACTGCTCAAAAATAACACATCACGGTCGACTCTCAACGAAGAATGAAAGAATGAAAAATGAAGTAAAAGATCTTCAGAGAGTGTCAGAGTTATTGATAGGAGAAATATGTATGACAAGTTATTTTTGTATGTGATGAGTTATTTTGTAATTTAATATACAGTATGAGGTATGATTAGCTCAGTGTTAATAAAATATCCTCTTCACAATAATTAAAACTGCAGGTATAAACGGATAACCCTAACACGTCACGTTACCAGACTATCCTGCTCTAGATTAGACAACAAATTAACGTCCATACCTTGGTTGTTTTTTTTCTCTCTCTTTTTTATATTTTCCGTTTTAGGTGAGTTGGATGAGAAGGATACTAATTAATCCTAGATTTGGGATATAGAAGAGAGATACCAAGGTAGAAGGGCGTTACTATACTAGAACTCTTCATGCCGGCAGTCCTAGTTCCCGAGTCCAGACTTTATTTGTATGTAACGTAGCTACTGAATAGACGCAGATGCTTCCTGCTATGCTACTGGGTGTCAAGGACCGATTTAGCTTTTATCATTGGGTCGGTCAGTTTCCATCGGCAGTCTTCCAACTCCCTGGGTGCCATGGGCATTTCGGCCCTTTTACGCCTTCTCGCTTTAATGGTAACAAGTGTACTTGAACATCTCCTGTTGTCATATCTTACTCACAGTACCATGTAGGCAATGAAGGTTTAGTAAAAGAGGAATGAAAGTATCTTTGTCCCCCACGACCTGACTCGATTCATAGCTTTCTTCCTGGGGGTGCCAGGTAAAACATATTTCACTACACATAGACATCATGCACTATTTGAATATTACTTACATTCAAGCGCCCATTTATACAGTTCAAACTGGAAGTCACTTGGCATTTCTCCGTGCTCTGCCTGCAACTCTGCGATCCTGTGTATTCAAAGTTAAGCTTAAGAAAATGAAGAATCATACACAATAGATTTACTAAATAGTTTAAATGTGAAATGAGTAGATGTCATATTCATGGACAAAGATGTGATAATGGCCGGTGTTTCACCATAACTCTTCGAAAGTGTATAGATAACTTTCACTAACCACTATATAGAAAACTTTATTTGCTGTCTCTGAGAAATTCATGAGAGCTGCAGATTTACAATGCATTTTAATACTGTAATGCATAGAGATTGATCTATATGAATATGCAGAATCATTTTTCATATATCAATTTTATCAGATCACAGACACACAAGATGTTGATGCGGTATAGAAATTTAAATTTATCGACCATTTCGACCAGTACTAAAAGTAACGATACATCAGAATCCCGATCACCCATCAGAGAAAAGGACATACAGTATATAAAACTCACCTGTCCGTAAAGTCGATGGAAACTTGATCCATCTGTTGGAGATAAGTTCCCACTAACTTGGGTTTCATCATGGGAGTCTGTACCTTGCTCCGCACTCGCCACCACTCGTCGCCGTTCCTGGGAGAAGAGGAAGAACTCGGTGACGTTTGGGGATTCATAGCTAAGTTGTTGTTTTTTTTTTTTTTTGTGTGTGTGTGTGTGTGTGTGTGTGTGTGTGTGTGTGTGTGTGTGTGTGTGTGTGTGTGTGTGTGTGTGTGTGTGTGTGTGTGTCACTCGGTTGGGAACTTTGCCTTTGCACGTAAAAGAT
>NW_028234420.1:30121964-30124464 GCF_977035675.1 Penaeus japonicus
CTTTACGAAATGGCTACTGTATTGACGTCATATACCATTGGACTACGCCAATAGATGGCGTTATTATGGTGGCATCTGGCATCAAGATGGGAACACCGATTTATATCAATTTCATACGTTCTTATCTATCTTAAGTATACTATCTTTGATTATAAATATATGCACTCAATCACATAGCTACCATTAGAAATATAAATGAGTAGACCTTCTGTTTGCGACTGTACTACTTACAAAATGTGAAAGTTGAAAGTGCCTTAGGCATCCTAAGCCTATTATGGGTGAGATATCTACCTTTTGTTCGAGATTTATCATAAGCCCGGCTTATGATAAACTAACTATTGGCTATGTAGACGACGGTCGTTCAAGGTGTCCACTGCCTAGCTGTGTGTATTAGCTGTAATATGTGTTAGATATTCTACTTCGAAGAAACAAATATTCAGCAAGTTTCTTTCATTGATGTAGCTGCCAATGTTATACCATATCATTGTAAAATAACTCCGTTCGCAATATATGTTCTTCAAAACTACTTTAGTTACCGGTCTGCGACTACAGCTATGCTAGAATATTTGTCTACATTAGCTCCTCCGTAGCCTTACTTCGCTATATATATATATATATATATATATATATATATATACATATGTATATATAATACATACATACATATATAATACTATACATACACTAACACACACACACACCACACACCATATATATATATAATATATATATATATATATATATATATATAATATTTAATATATATTGCATATATATATATATGTATACATATATATATATATATATATATATATATATATATATATATATATATATATATACACACACATATTTATATATATATATATATATATATATATATATATACATAAATAATCAGATGGTCATTTATCTTCTCAAAAATAGGAATAAGTAATAATGATATATATAAATTAAGAGTTTTCCATCAAAGTATTTATGAAAATTTGTGCAAACTGTTTTTTTCACGGATATATGAAAGCTAGGCTTTTTTTATATAACAATCTCTATTAAATAAAACAAGATTTACACTGTGGTAGTAATAGAGATATTCCATATTCAAAAGTTGGATCAATGTGAATTATTGACATATATGACACATCTAAAGAAAACCTTGTCATGATATTGCTGCTGAGCACGTCAAATATTTGTCGAGGTTGTCTTAATGACGGTTCACATAAACTAGTTAATATAAGGGTAGCACAATGCACGTGATGTGTAAAAGGAATTTCATAGAAGGATGTAATTGCAATTATGTTTATTTTTCGTCAAAGAATATATACCAATGATTTTCTCTTCTTTTAGCTCTCAAGCATACGTTTAGATATGAGGAATCATATTAGGATTATGGGAGGCTCATGCTGTTGCACTGTGACTTTCAGAAGCGCTGTATTCTTCCGGAGAACAAATCTTTATTATTTGCGCTCAGTGAAACTAAACCTGAGAGGTTCCGAAGGCCTGAAAAGTATACGGAATTGTATGTCCATGTCTCGGTGCTTGTAGTCCACTGTGAAGCGCTGCATAATCTGGCAAGAAACACAAGCAATATAAAATCTCTGTATAGGGCTAGTGATGCCGTGTCTACAGACTATCGTTAACACACATATCTTATATTCATTGTGAAAGCAGGTATGTGGTTTAGATTTGTTAGTAAATACATATAATTTACACTGGTAAATTACTTGTAGAATACATTCTGATGCATAGCCATTCTCTCCAGTTCTACTATTCTTGCATTTTAGCACACACTCACTTTGACTGTTCACTTACCCTTGCCAAAAAGGTGTACATCTCTTGCTCTGCAATTCGCCGTCCAATGCACATCCTAGTACCAGTGCTGAATGGCAGAGAAGCATAAGGATGGATAGGACCCAGAGGCCGATCACGTGACCATCTGTCTGGGATGAACTCCTTGGCTCGTGGGAACATTGTCTCGTCCATCGGCGCGATTATACCCAAATACATTACCATGTCCTGCCCCCCCCCCAAAAAAAAAAGCAAATAGATAAAATAAATAAGTAAAGGAAAGAAAATGAAACTAACATTAATGAAGATTACAAAACAGACTATCGTTCTCAATCAGCAAACATTAGATAGGACTTTTGACACGGCCATCATCTCTTGCTCTGCTTCTTACCCCTTTTGGTACAATGTATCCTCCCAGCACAGTGTCTTTCTCTAATATCCTTCCGATACCGAGACCCGGTGGAAAGATCCTGAAATTGGAAGCGTTCAGTGAAAGTATCACAAATCTCTATCAATAACTATAAAGAAAAATTATTTGGACGATAAAGGATTTCTCTCTTTAAAAATTAATAGGTTCCACATATATGATCTTCAGTGGGAGATTAATTACGTGTGATCTCTCTTTTGAAGTCTTGGAAGGCCGCATTGTTTGTTATATAAACAACATAAAAAATGTACCTTAAGGATTCTTTAAACACACACTTCATGTATGAGA
>NW_028234420.1:30136964-30139464 GCF_977035675.1 Penaeus japonicus
ATCATAACCACCATTATTACTACTACTATTATCATTATTATTATTACTATCATCATCATCATCGTTACTAATACTAATATAATTATCAACAATGTCATGAACATCAGTTTTATCATTATTTTCATCCTGTTATTTACACATAATCATATATCGAATAAAATTGATCCGATTCATATATTTTCTTTCACTGAAATCTCTGAAACAGAATTCGCGTACACCATAAACCAATACGAAGTGTGTGTTCTAAAATGTATTTTTTATTTTTATTTTTTCCTTCATGATTTTCAGCATGAACCCATATAAATAAAACTATGGGTATAAATTTGTTACCATGCACCAGAGGTTTATAGTTACAATGCTTCCACCTTCAGAGAGAGAGAGAGAGAGAGAGAGAGAGAGAGAGAGAGAGAGAGAGAGAGAGAGAGAGAAAAAATAGATAATGAAAATGTTAATCTGTGGACACATGTATATGGTGACACACGGAAACAGATACTGGTGCTGATTCGGCTCATTCTCTCTTGAACACGGTGATGACTCGCCCTTTTGTCTCTCGAACCCGATGGGGACTCGGCCCTTAGGCTCTCGAACTCGATGACTACTAGACCTTAGTCTCTTGGACTCGCTGACGACTCGATCCCTTAGTCTCTCGAACTCGATGACTACTAGACCTTAGTCTCTTGGACTCGCTGACGACTCGATCCCTTAGTCTCTCGAAAGCGATGATGACTAAGTCTCTGAAGCATCCTAATTGTTCGGCGAAAGTTGGTCGTCTCACACGCTGTTTGACTAAATGCGAGGGCGACGGAAAAGAGGATTTTTTCAAAATATTTGTGTCTAGCATTGAGGTCAACGAACGTGTCAAGTTTTCCAAGTCCTGCATTTTACTACAAGTACAAATGGACATAATTAAATATGGTGTATAACATAGGTCAATGACGGAAATTAATTTCTAGTAGAAAGGGGTCAGAATTGTTTACTGATACCGTGATTCCTGGAAACCTGTTTCTCGTTAAACTCTAATAACAGTAATAGTAATAATAATAGCACCTTAATCACAGCAAATATCGGCATGTATCTATCTGAACACAACCATAATGAACAGTCATTGATGTACTATATGATATTCTGTTTCTTCATCTGTTTATACATCTCTTTATTACATCTCTTAATTTTTTTTATCTTTTGTTCACATGATTTTTTTTTCTGGAAATTATTCACTATTTCTAGAAGTAGAATTCATTTATGTCCTGAACATTATCCTGATCATTTTCGAATACATTTTCATTAACATAACTAATTTCTTGCATTTCTATTATAGGATTTCCTTGATTTTGGATCTGATAGCTCTTCCTGTTATCAGCGTTCAGATCGGTTGGGTTCTCATTAAGATATTGTAAATGAGTCGCAAGGGCACAGTCGGTGCTGTTTACGTAGCCATAGTGAACATCTAATGATACTTCGTCAGTGACATTCTTCTGGAATTTCGTTGGTGTTGCGACTGCATCAACATCCTGGTTGAGGCTGCCATTAGAGGAAGCTAAGTCAGTATTCCCATGACCGTCATGCAGGGTGTCATAAACAGCAATGATCTCAAAGAAACTATTTTCATCGTCGTCTTTACCCGTTAGACTCTCAGCATTACCCTCAAGACTGGTACCTTTACTAATTCTTTTCTCCGATGTACCACGGGAAAAAAGCCTCCTAGAGGGACATCTTCCATTTTCAGATACTGCTCGATCTATGACACGTGGAGCACGGCATATGGTGAAGCAGAGGAGCGTTAAGCTTATGAATCCCAACGTTAGTGACACCCAGTACAGAACGGGGTCAATGGATGGACACAGTGAATTCCCAGTGCTGATGGTAGAACTTGTTGTTGTTGTTGTGTTGTTTGCGGATCTTTTCCTCCTGGTCTTCGTTGATTTTCTCTCTAAAGATGACTTGGATTTAAGATCATTCTTGGCTCTTGAGTTTTTGGGGAATACATGTTCTCTTTTGGTTGTGGGAAAAGTGATGCACATGGAACCGTTCTTATCTGTCCAGTTGAGTCTGATACGCAGTCGAAACCAGATAGTAACTGTTTTCATGTAAATACGATGTCTTGAGCGATTTTTAAGTCTGGCAAGACAAAAGAGAGAGGGACTATTAGATACTTCTAGTAGTACACACGAAACTTGCTGCAAAGGTATCCTTTTTCTGAGGATTTTGACAATATTGACAGACATGTTTGGACTACCATCTACTTTGTCCAAGTTTACATTAAAAGTAACAAAGCAGAGGGGGATGCTATTGACATTTCCATCAAAAAGAATCTTTACAGTACAAACACTGTGAACTTGCTTAGACATCAGCGTCTGTAAAACACAAGTGGATTTCAAGCTCAAGGCCGGATTTATCACTTGGCCTTTCGGCGACTCAAGATCACTAGCAGCAGATATTGGGATGGCGATATAGCCTATGGCACGCAATAAGATAAACCACAGATAGCCCTCCATCGCAA
>NW_028234420.1:30171964-30176964 GCF_977035675.1 Penaeus japonicus
GAGAGAGAGACCATACAAAGGTTTTATTTCAGGGTTCTGTTAGCTCGTTGATGGATCCGAGGGACAGGGTAGGGTAAATCTAAATCAATCGTTCCACTTGAGGGAACTGGGAAAGGAAGAGACATCAGACACGTTGCAGATACTATTGCAAAGGGAAAAGAGGGGGGAGGGGGAGGGGGAGGTATTCACTACACAGAGGCTTGATACTGATATAGATTACGTTTTAAGGTGTAGCTTTCCCTCCCCCATATATCAGGTCTTTCAGATTCGCTCCTAAGGCTTTCCAATGCAAGAGCAATAATATTCCACTTTGCAACTATTGCGTTTTTCCTTGCCGTGTCAATTGATGGCTTTTGGACCAGGGAGGGAAACAACTCTGGTTGAAAATTGTTTTTTTTTTAATTATTTATGCATTGGGAGATGAGTAATTTTCATATTGAGAACAATTTTCCATTTCTTGACTCCGCGTTCAGATCTGAAAAGGGGCAAATTTGCGTTAGTTTCAGGTCGCCGTATTGAAAGGTTATATTCCGTGCAATTGCAGAGGTGAAACTTATGGTTGAGAGGAAACTGATGGAATATCTCCCGAATTTCTTTATGATGTTCGATTACTTATTCATTATTGTGTGTGAATGAAGAGATATATTAATGATATTTCCTTTATGATCATTATCATAATTATCGTTATTGCCATTATTATAATGGTGATAATACTGATGATGATAAGGATAACATAAATGATAACAGTTATAATAATGATAATAACAATGTTGAAAAGAGTAATAATAATTGTGATAAAGATGATGGTAATAATCGTAACAGCAAATAAAAAAACAACAACTATAAACGACAATAGATAATGGTAATGATAACTATAACAACAACAATAATGATAACAATACTAATGATAATAATGATGATGATAATGATGATTATAATGATAATAATCATGATAATAATCATAAAAATGATAATGATAATAACAGAAATGATAATAATAATAGTAATGATGATAATAAAAGAATAGTAATGATAATAATAATGATATCGATAATAAAGTTAACAATAATGATAATGATGCAACATCAATAATAGTAATACTAATAAGAGTAACAATAAGGGGACATATGATAGTAATATTAATTATAATGATGATGATATTAATCACAAAAAATAGATAATAATAATGATAATGATAACAACAATAATGATAAGAATCAAATGATAAGGATTATAATCAAAATTCTGATAATGATTAAAAATTATGAGAATGATAATAATCATAATAATGATGATTAGTAGTGATAATAATAAAAATGATAATGATGATGATAATGATAACAATTCCAATAGCAATAAAAATAATAATGATGATAACCATAAGATGATAATAAGAATTCCCATGATAGTAACAAAAGTATTAACATAAATGCTATTGCTAATGTTGATGTTTATAGTAATAACAGTTATGATAACGATTATAGTGATGATACTCTCAGCCGTAAACATTGTTTGCTTTCCTTTCATTCATCTTTCATTTTTTTTTTTTTTTTTTTTTTAGTTGGAGGTAGTTGATTCTTTCGGATATGTTTATGAAAGGAAAATGATATGAAAAAGAATGTTTTTTGTTCTCTCATAAAACAGTTACTCTTCTGTCACACTAAGTGTACGGAACATAAGGACATTATATGGACACTATGCTACAATTTAAGTCGATTGCAACATTGAGAGAGCTTGTTTGATGGCTCATATAAGCTTTATGTTATAGTAAAACACAAAAATTGACTGACACACAAAAAATAATATATTGTAATGTGTCAATGAAATATATCAACAAAGATCTAGATTTGCCGTGCGTCGCAAATGGATCCAACGAGGTAATGATGATGATAATGATAATGATTATAATGATAGCGATAGTTATGATAATGGTAATATTATCATCATCCTTATAAGAATGATGATTATGATAATGAAAATTGTAATGCTAATAATATAGATAATGATGATATTGAAGATTGTAACAGGATAATGATGATTATTTTATAATGATAATGTTGATTATGATTATGACGATGACAGTCATGGAGATGATGATGATAGCTCTGTTATGATAATGATGAAGGTGAATATGATCATAAGAATGTTAATAATAACAGTAATATAATAGCAATATCAGTATCATTCCAATATTAGTAACATTAATAATGTTACTGATATTGGAAAAAAATGGAATAATTGTAATAATGATGAAGATATTGATAACAATAAACATAATTACAATAATAATACCGATGCTGGTGATAATGATTACATCAACAAGCCTAATAGGGACCATGTTAAATACTGTTAATTATAATAATTAATGAAAATATAAAGAAAGAATGAAGTATCACAGGATAAATTGATGATAACTGATAACTCTTGCAGGAAGATAAGACACACCCACCATTTACAAAGTGATTACAAAAGACGTGAACCAAGACACCAGCACTTTATAAAGAAACTTTTTTTGAACTAAAGTTATATAATTCTTTCTTTTCTTTTTTCAAATTCTAACAAAGTGTGATGCAAGTTTTAAACTGGTGATTTAAATTCTTTGAAATATGGAGTTGATTTAGAAGTGATGATTAATCCAAAATCGTTAATGTTTTATAGAAATGAAAATGAGTGAGAGTGATGAAAATAATATTCATGTAAAGGATGATGAAAATATGATAATAAAGATGGTTATTAAGATAATGAAAGTGAAGAGGACAACGATGTTTAGGATGATAATGATAATAATAATGATGATTGTGTTAAATATAGTAATAATAAAAATGATGATAATTATCATCATAACTATGATAATGATAATGATAATGGTAACAATAATAACGATATCATCGTTATTAACAATAATTAAAATAATCATAAAAACTGGATGATATTATAATGGTGATATTAATTATAACAAATATGATGATAAAGATAATGATGAAAATAACTGTGATGATAATGATAATTACAATAATAGTAATGATAGTTATGGTGGTAATGATAATCACAATTATAATAATGATGATAATAAAAACAATAATGATGACGCCATTCTCCTTCTCCTAAACTCTTATCCTCCTCCTCCCCTCCCCGCCCCTCCTTCCCCTCCCCCTCCAATCCCCTTTTCTCCTCCCTTCCCTTCTCCTCTCATCTCTTTCCCTCTTCTCTTCCTCCCCATCTCCATTCTCCTCTTCCCTCCATTTCCTTCCCCTCCCTTCCTCTTCCCTTCCTTCTCTCTTCGTCTTCTCTTCATCCCTCCCTTTCTCTTTCCCCATCCCTTTCCATCCTCTCCCCTTCCCTCCCTTTCTCTTCCTCTCCTTCACCTCCCTTCTCCCTCCCCTCTTCTCATCTCTCCTTTCCCCTCCCCTCCCATCCCCTCCCCTTCCTTCCACCCTCTCCACCCCTCCTCTCACCTCTCCTTTCCCATCCCCCCTCCTCCCCTCCCCCTACCCTTCCCCTCCCTTTCCCCCTCCCCACAGCTCAAGGTAAAAGACGAGCTGGACTATACATTCGGCCCAACAGTCTCTTCGCCCCACAATTACTGGCAATCGTGAAAATACGTTACTCTAACAGTTATCGCCAAAGTTTCCTCTCGTTCTGTTTCGGACTCTGTGGTGGGGGAGGGTGGGGAAAGGGGGAGGGGGGGAAGAGGTGGGGTGTGTGGGTGGGTTAAGGGTAGGGGGGGGGGAAGGTGGGTGAGTTGGGGTGGGGGAAGGGTAGAAGGGTTGAGGGAGGGCTGGGGAGGGGGTGAGTAGGGGTAGGGGAAGGGTAGAAGGGTTGTGGTAGGGGATAGGGGGGGGCGGGTTGGAAGAGTGTGGGGAGGCGGGTAGGGTGGTAGGAGTGGAATGGGTAGGGAGGGGAAGGGTGTGGGTAGAGAGAGAGGACGTAAGAGTAAGGAGAGGGGATGGGAAAGGGGAGGAGTAGGAAGAGGTAGGGAGAGAGAGAGTGTAGGCGTAAGGAAGAGGGGAAGGGAAAGGATAGGAGCAGGGAGAGGTATGGGGAGAAAAGGGGAGGAGGGAACGGGTGAAAGGGTGAGAAGGAGCCAGAGAATAGGGTAGAAGAAGTAGGGGTGGGGGAGAGGAGGTATGGAGGAAGGGACGAAGAGGAAGGGGTAGGGGAGAAGGAATGAAAGCAAAGCAGAAAAAGGAAAGGGATATAAGAAGAGGTTTGAGGTTGGATACGGAATCAAAGGATTTTTCACCCTTTTTTTTCCAACTCTCTTTTGACAAATGGAAATTGAGGCGACTGGTTCACGAAAGATTATCCTGTGGGAAGCTTAGAGGCGATTGATTTTAATGGTCGGATAGAAATTGTGTGAGAGGTTCTGATCTAAAAAGGGGGAGGAGAATGAGATATATATTGCTTGTTTTGAATGAGAGGATGAATTCAAGTAATAAACAAGGGGAAAGCAAGAAAGAAAAGAGAGACAGACAGACAGACAGACAGAGAGAGAGAGAGAGAGAGAGAGAGAGAGAGAGAGAGAGAGAGAGAGAGAGAGAGAGAGAGAGGATTCTTCAGTTAGTACACAAAAAACATAAGGTTTCTTCCATGTCCGATGAAGGAAAAAGTGACAAGACGAAATATAGCGACTTTTTTCGCCTCTCTCGTTTCGTATCAATCTCTCTTTCCCTCTATGCTCCTCCTCTTTTTTTCCAAATCGCTCTCTCCCTCTGTGCTCCCCCCCTCTTTTTTTCAAATCTCCTTTCCTCCTCTATTCTCTGTCCATCACTTATTCAGAAGCACCAATGCATTTCTTACGGGGATATGTCTCACCAAAATGTCAACCCGACTTCCAGAAACTTATCAAAGAAGTCACTTACATTATAGATAATTGTAGATAATCACAAGGAGACGTCTCTTTTCGTTGGAGACAAATCAGAGAGATAGAGAGATAGTGGCGCTTAACTAGTTACTACATAATGAAAGAAGAATCTACTCTACACCATATGTTATATTGA
>NW_028234420.1:30204464-30206964 GCF_977035675.1 Penaeus japonicus
CCCAACGGCCTCCTCCACCCAGGACTGTCTCTGGTGGAGATAACCTGGAGGGCGGAATCCTCCTCACTGGGTAAAGCCAAATGCCTATTAAAGCCTGAGTTGGTGATCCCTGATTGTGCTTGTGACAGGATCTATGCTAGTTTCTTATTGATTGGAAACACGATTCTTCTACCTATACTCCATGATCTGGCATAAGAACCTGTTCCTAAAGGTGTCAAGACGCGATTCCAAGGCACAGGATACAGTCCAGGTCTCACTGCCATACAGCAATACTGGCAATATCAGTGAATTGGAAACGCATAGCTTGGACCTTTTGTACAGAGACCAGCATCTCCAGATACCCCTGTAGAGCGTTTTCCTGGCTTTTGCTGCCAGCCCAATCCGTCTGCCAACTTCCTAGTCTGACAGACCAGAGTCATGGACTAAAGTACCAAGGTATGTAAAGCTCTTTGTGACTTCAGTGTCTTCACCGCAATCACATATCGGCCGGCTCTACCACACTAGTGAATTCATCAAGAGCTTTCATGTAGGTTTCAAGGGGTTCAGAAAGGATGGCAGCATCATCAAGATGACAACTCTACCCAATATCCGGTCTATGCAGGTATTGAAAATCATGAGAGCAAGGACATAGCCTGCCTCACTCGTGAATTCACAGGTAGGACGCTAGACATGCTTCCTCTACACTTTAACGCACTTTCATTACCAATAGATAGGCTTGCCAACAATCCAATGATTTTAAATGAAATTCCTCAAAGTCTCAGAATCTACCAGAGTCATTCACAATTCACTGAATCAAATGTCTTCCCGAAGTTGATGCAAGCTGCAAGCAATCCATGCTTAAACTCCCAATGATGCTAAGCATAAGGGTGCTGCCAACTGTGGATTTGTCAGGAGAGCATATAGATTGCTCCGGTCTCTATTGTCTTAAAAGATGGGCTCTGTCATATCTCAGAAGGATGAGGGCAAGCACCTTACCTGGTATACTGAGCATTGTGATGGCTCGATGACTGATACCTTACCCTTCCAAAAAGGGATCACCAAGCCCTTTAACAGGTCTGGGGCAATGGTACCAGACTACCAGATGGTAGTCAGTACAGCATGCGATCCATGAGCCATATGTTCACCACCATCATTTAGCAGTCTAACAGGGATGCCACAGACACCTGATCCCTTTCCCTCATCCACTTTTAAAATCGCCTCCCTAACTTCTGCCAGGCTATGGGGATCCTCATTGATGGGGAAAACAAGAGCTAGGATCACGACATCTCCGACGTCCAGTCAGCCATCGGTGGCTCAACCTGGAACAGCTACTCAAAATACTCAGCCCAATACTCTCGAACCTCAATAGGATCTTACATGATCTGTTCATCCACTGAGTGAACTGTAGTTTTCTGTGTGGAGGGCTTCGAGTTCAGCATTCTCAGAGCTTAGTTGACAGGGTGAAGGTCAGCATGATTCCTGGTATGCTGTTCCTTATCCCTGTTGAACAGTGTCTGCGCACCACAGATCAATGTAAACCCGTGCAACACGCCTTTGTGGCCTCAAGTGCCTCCTAAGAGACATAGTTCTGCCAGACTCCAATGGACTCCTGAGTTGTATCAGATGTTTCAGGTTTAAAGGTGTCCCGCCAAGCTGCCGGGTCCGTCAGATAGTCGAGTGCCGTGAAACAATTAGAAATAGCCACAACAAGTCTCCGAGTACATTCCTCCTCTCTAAGTTTGTTCATCAAGTGAAACACTGCAGGGCG
The DNA here is from genome assembly GCF_977035675.1 of Penaeus japonicus. Classification (NCBI taxonomy): domain Eukaryota; kingdom Metazoa; phylum Arthropoda; class Malacostraca; order Decapoda; family Penaeidae; genus Penaeus; species Penaeus japonicus. Next base: position 30,206,212 of record NW_028234420.1, read on the forward strand.
GTCATTGGACGGGTGTGGAGATGGGTCTTGTTACCCTGACCAATATGTGATCAGTACCCCATAACTCTGCATCTCAGTAAGCGCTGCACTTTCGTAAGAGTCTCACCGACGAATGCTGACGAGGATGAGATCGATCTCCGTGGTCCCATTACCTGAATCGTTGCGTTACGTCCAGCGATGCGGGTTTGGGGCGCTGGTGATTGAAGTCAGCCTGAATCTCGCCGTGGACCGTGTCAGCCACGGAAGTGACTTTGACGTTTTAGGATAAAAATTGTAACGCAGTTAATAATGATAATGATTATAATAGTAGATATAGTTTTGATAAAAAGAACCGTGATATTAATGATAATGACAGTAATGGTACATTGATAATAACATTGATAGTGACAATAGTGATATAAAAAATAACAGTAATGAAGATGGTAATATTAGTAATGAAAATTGTGAAGATATTTAAATAATAATAGTGATAATAACGAGAGTGATAATGATTATGGTGAAAATGACAATTACAGCAATTGTAATTATAACAATCATTAGATAACAATAACAATGATGATGATAATAACGATGTGATGCTGATAATGATAATGAGTCTGATGATGATGATGATTATGATTATGATTATAGTTATAGTTATAGTTATAGTTATAATCATAATCATAATCATAATTACAATGATAATTATAACTATAATCATAATTATAATTATAATCATAATCATATCAATATTAATGATAACAGCGATGATAA
>NW_028234420.1:30214464-30216964 GCF_977035675.1 Penaeus japonicus
TGAATATGTGTTCTCTTTCATTATTCCTGGTTGGTAATTAAAAAGAATCTTTACTGTAATCATGAATAATGCGTAACAATGATTTCAAATAACGCTACACAGATTTTCAAAAAAATAAACAAAGAATTCGCCCATTATGTACCTGGCAATAAGGTTTACGTCATAGGACCGGAAAGAGGGAAAGAGGGAGGGACGGAGAGAAGGAGGGTAGAAAGGACGGATGCATGGATGGATGAAAGGAGGGAAGAAGGGCATAGATGGAAGGAAGAGACAGAGTGATGGATGGATGGAGCAGAGGGAAGGTGGGAAAGAGCAAGTGAAAGAAGGAAGTGAGATAGGAATAAGAAAAAAAGGGGAAGAAGAGAGGGAGGAAGGGAAGTAACGGAGAAAAGAAAAGGGGAAGAAGTGCAAATAACCAAATCCCCACGAAGTCTATTTGGTGTTCACTCGAGATGTGTCACGGTGACGTCAACAATACGGACGTTGGCGTAATTCCTAAACACTTCCTGGGTGGAGAGGTCGCTACCCGACTCCATCTCGCGGTCCAAGGGAAAGCCCATCGGTCGCCGGTCCTGGAATCTCTCTCGAGGGGGCACGCAGAAGGAGCTCCGGGGGCGGCGGCTGCTGCTGATCTGAGGGGCGGGAGGGAGGGTAGAGGGAAGGGAGAAAGGGAGGGGAAAGGGAAGGGAGGGAGGGAGGGTAAAGGGAAGGGAGGGAGGGTAGAGGGAAGGGAGGGAGGGAGGGAGGGTAGAGGGAAGAGAGAAAGGGAGGGTAAAGGGAAGGCAGGGAGGGTAGAGGGAAGGAGGGTAGAAGGGAAGGAGGGTAGAGTGAAGGGAGAAAGGGAGGGGAGAGGGAGGGTAAAGGGAAGAGAGGGAGGGTAGAGGGAAGGGAGAAAGGGAGGGGAGAGGGAAGGGAGGGAGGGAGGGTAGAAGGGAAGGAGGGTAGAGTGAAGGGAGAAAGGGAGGGGAGAGGGAGGGGAGAGGGAGAGTAAAGGGAAGGGAGGGAGGGTAGAGGAAGGATAGAGGGGAGGTAGAGGAAGGGTAGAGGGGGAATAGAGGAAGGGTAGAGGGGGAATAGAGGAAGGGTAGAGGAAGGGTATAGTGAGGGAGGGAGGGAGGAAGAGAGGGAGTGAGGGTATAGGGAGGGGAGGGACGGAGGGTAAAGAGAATAGATGTGAGAGGAAGGGAGGGAGGGTAGAGGGAAGGGAAGGAAGGAGGGGAGAGGAAGGGAAGGGAGGGTGGGTAGAGGAAGGGGACGGCGGGAGGGCAGAGAGATGGAGGGAGAGAGTAAGGGAGGGGAGAGGGAGGGGAGACGGAGGCGAGAGGGAGGGGAGAGGGAAGGGAGAGGGAGGGTAGAGGAACGATAGAGGGAAAGTAGAGGAAGGATAAAAGAAAGGTAGAGGAAGGGTAGAGGGGGAATAGAGGAAGGGTATAGGAGTTTCAAATAAGAAGATAAAGGGGGAATATATATATATATATATATAGATATAGATATATATATAGATATATATATATATATATATATATATATTTATATATAAATACACACACACACACACACACATATATATATATACATATATTATATATATATATTATATATATATATATATATATATATATATTATATATATATAATATTATATAATGTAATATATAATATATATAAATATATATATATATATATATATATATATTATATATATACATATATATATATATATATATATATATATATATATATATACATATACATATACATATATATATTATGCATATATAAATAAAGATATAAATATGAACATATTATATATATATATACATATATACATATATATATATATATATATATATATATATATATATATATATATATATATATATTATACATATATACATATATACATATATACATATATACATACATATATATACATATATATATATATATATATATATATATATATATATATATATATATATATATGTATATATTTATGTATATATATGAAAAGGAGGGAAGAAGAACGAGGAGGTAGAAATGGGAGATAACAATTAGTTATCCTTCATCCTAAATTCATCACCCATAATTCACCATTCATTACCGACAAGTTATCATCCCCTATTGGCATCCATTACTCGTTATCCAACGTTCATTACTGATCCTTGGTAATATTCATTCTATTTTTACAAATGCTTGACTGTTTTATCACCCATCATTGCAAATCATCCACAGAAAAGATGAGGACTAAGAGACTATCATCCACCCATTGCACATCATCCACCAGCATCCTCTTTCTCCCGAACCCGCCTCACTCACAATATCTCGGTCTGCGTCTGTAAGCATGATGAAGACTTGGAAGTTCAGGCCAGAGGGAGATCCTCTTGGTAACAGCAGGTGGGGAGGCCAGCCACAGCCCTGGTAGTCGAAGCGCTCTGTTTCAGGTCATGTCAGGTCAAGAAAGGGGTTATGGGAATTACAGATTGGATGGATATGGAGA
>NW_028234420.1:30224464-30229464 GCF_977035675.1 Penaeus japonicus
GAGGTGGAATCTGTGAGATGAATGAATGATGTCAGGTTTGATTGAAATGAGTAAGAGATTGATTTTTTTTTTTTTTTTTTTTGCAAAGATTGGAGTATACATAAGATCTCTTGTGGCATTGTCAGTACAACCCGGTACTGATTTTTAATATCTTTAATAGTCATGTTGATTCGGATACTTAATGATAGTTATAATATCTTACACAAATAAGAACCTCTCACATAAAAGCGGGCCATCGAACCCAGTCTCTCACCTCGGAACTCTCATACGGATTTTGGGAAACTTTATACATATCAAACAAGTCGTCGACATGTTTGTGCCAGCGATAGAAAACGGGGTCACGCACTGACGTCACAGGTTCCGCCATTACCCCTAACGGTTCCTGTGAGGTTCAGAAAGTTATCTTCACTCGAACTGATATATAATCACTGAAACTTTCAAACGACATGATTCAGGATTTTAGGTGATGGTAAGAAAAAAAAAAAAAAAAAAAAAAAAAAAAAACTGAAGTGCGTCATTTTTTTCTTCATGTTTAATATATGTTGAGGGAGACCTACAAATGATATAAATGATGTTTATCTATATTAACAGATGTTATTTCATTCATAGTATCAGTTGGTGTGATATTGTTATCAAAAAGTTAAATGGCATTCGTAACTTCAGTGAAATTCCACCTGGAATATAATACCCAATACATTAACTAAGCGAAAACGAATTAGTAATGTTACATGGATCATGCATCCGTAACTATTTACATGACCACTGTCTCTCTGTGACACTGAATTAATTTTGCAGCTTTGACCTTTGTATACATGACCTATTCGGGACATTATCCTATATTATGTCCTTGACCTTCAGTTAACACAAAGTTACAGAGTTGAAGTGTCTGGGTTGTTTTTGTGATCTTTTGTTTTTTATCTTTTCCTTTTTTGTCAAAAACCGTTCCCTAAAGAACCTGATCCCAGAAATGCTTCACTATTTACTCCAAGAACAAGAAATGCATAGCATCCCTAAACCTCCTTAAAAAAAATTCTACATCCCTACATTCAAAATAGTTTGTACCCCTATGTCCAAAAAAAGGAAGATACATGAATGATAAAAAAAAACAACTCTATACCTCCTACGTTTGAAAAAAAAAACACCTCTTAACCCCTTACGTAAAAACAGAACAAAAAAGTCTCCCCTAAATTAAAAAAAAAAGAAAAAAAAAGAAAAGAAAAAAAATCACCTACGCAAAAAAATAAATAAATAAATAAATAAAAAAAAATAAAAAATAAAATAAAATAAAAAATAAAATAAACGTTTCGAATAACCTACGTTCAAAGTGCCTTTCGGATCATGCGCGGCGCTGATGATGTAATGGCCGAAGTTGTGGTAGTCGCCGTAATACTTATAGTTTTCGCTCGTGAGCCAATCCGACTCCAGGGCGTCTCCGAGGATGTCGATCCCCCGTCGGCCGCCAGGGGGGATGTCCACATCACGTATCGCGATCTCGTTCCGGTTGCGCTGTCGGGAGAGGGGTGGGGGGTGGGGGGGGAGAGGTGTGGTGAGAGTGTGATGTCGGGGTTGATGGTGATGGAGTGATGGGAATGGTGGTGGTGGTTATAAGGATGAGGGGGATGGTGGTGGTGATGTTGGTAATAAGTATAAAGTCTATTGTTATGGTGATGATGGTAGTAGGAGTAAGGGTGATGATGATGATGGTGGTGATGATAATGAATCGGGTGATGATAGTAGGGATAATTAGAACAAGGGCAATGGTGATGATGGTGTAGGTGGAAAAAAGTGGTATCGGTGATGATGAGAGTGATGAGGATGATGATAAAATTGTTAGTGACGGTAAAAGAGATGTAATATTTACTTACCTCGGTGTACTGGAATGTATACTGAGACGCCTCTTCCTTTCCCCTTCCTCCTCCTCCTCCTTCTTCCTTTCCTCCTTCTCCTCCTCCTCCTCCTTCCTTTCCTCCTCCTTCTCCTCTTTCTCCTCCTCCCCCTTCTCCTTCTTCCTTTCCTCCTCCTTCTCCTCTTTCTTCTCCTCCTCCTTCTCCTCTTTCTCCTCGTCCTCCTTCTCCTCGTCCTCCTCCTCCTCCTCCTCTTTTTTCCTCCTCCTCTTCCTCCTCCTCCTCCTCCTCCGCTTCTTCCTCCCCCTACTTCTCCTCCACCTCTTCCTCTTCCTCCTGCTCCCCCTCCCCCTCCTCTTCCTCCTCCACCTCCACCTTTCCCCCCTCTTCTTCTTACTCATAAGAGCACACTCACACTGATGATAACTCCCGTCTGAATAGCGTGAAGAAGACGTCGGCGCCAGACCTCTGTCCTTCGTATGGTGATTGTCAGTTCACGATCGACGTCCTGAGGGGGAGAAAAAGTGTGATGAATATGGTGACGAGTGTGATTGGGTTGGTTGGGGTGTGTTCGAGTGGTGATGGTGATCTGGGATGGTGATTAGGAGAGGGGGAGGGGGGTGATTATGGTGGTTGTGGTTGTGATTTGTGATTGGGGTGGTTTTGGTGATGAGTGTGATGGTTGGGATAGTGATTGGTGTGATTGTTGTGGTGAGTGTGGTGGTGTTGGTTATTGGGATGGTTGTAGTGATGAGTGGGGCGATGACTGGGATGGTGAGTGTGGTGGTGATTGTGATTAGGGTTAAGGTGATGGTGATGGTAATTAAGGTGGTTGTGGTGATGAATTCGGTGGTTGTGGGGGTGGTGAATGTAAAGATAACGTGGTGGTAGCGAGTGTGAAAGTGGTGGTAGATGGTAATGCTGATGGTGATGATAGTGCGGTAGTGGTCGTGATGATGATGACGATGATAGAATTAAAATGCTACATTATTGATATTACTTATCATTACATTAGCTTTATTTACCTAGTAATACTAATTACATGTCCAGGCATTAATAAAGAAGTTGATTTAAGATAGATAGTTATTTAGATGACAAAGGGGACTGATGTACATAGGAAAAACAACTACATTATTCCTCTCGAATACTGTAGAGTCTGTCAGTAAAGGGGAGGGGAGGGAAAGGAGGGGGGGGGGGATCCAGTGTGAAAAGCAGGGCACCCTATGAGAGAAGGAAGAGCAGGAGGAAGAGGAGATGAATGAGGAGGAGGAGAAGAACGAAGAAAAAGAGGACGAAGAGGAGATAAAGGAGACGTGACGAAGACATTGACGAAAACTCCAATCAGTATGGAAGAACAGCAAGATATGTAAACAAGGAAGGCAAAAAAGGAAAAAAAAAGAAAAAAAAAAAAAGAAAAAAAAAAAGATTAAAATAAATGAATAAAAAAAGACAGCGGACGGAGTACACACGCAACGGAAGATGCGGCGTTGCGATGTGACTGTAATAAAAAGCACTCCCCCCCCTTATTTTCCTTTCAAAATAGCATATCGTTGTACAATAATAATAATACTCCGGTTTCTTTCTGGTATGTTTGTATTGTCTAACAAGGTTTTGATTATGCGCGAAGCCATAGTTATCCTTTTATTCCATTAATTTTCTTTTTTTTCCTTTCTCATCCAGATATAAAAGGATATCAACGACATTAACTTAGGATATAAGACTATGAGGTCAAATTACGCAGTGGTTACGTCATCACCAGCCAATGGGGGGCTACATAGCACGGGACTATGTAGTCAACATATCCATTCCGTATGTTGCGACTACATGATTAGGGGTCTATAAACACTCTATCAAGTTTAGGCTTACTCACACTCGCCCAACATTGATCCCGAGTAAACTAATACCTTCATGATGGAAAGAGACAGGTTGACCTTTGACCTGTGGTGACGTTGATAATGATTTTTTTTTTTTCAATTATAATTATATTGATGAAGACTTTTAAGGGATGCTTGTTGCTATAGGATGAATGCATATAATGTGAAGGTAACTGTTACCTTTCCCATCGGAACCCCTGATACAGGTGTCAATAAAAGCCTTTGGTTGCAGAAGAGGCAGCCAGGTAAGGTAAGTGGTATGCTTCAAAACCGTAGTGGGGAAATTGGGATATATTAGGTGCACCCCCGTAGCTGATGCTTCATTTGTCACCAAAAAAAAAAAAAAAAAAAAAAGAAAGAAAAAAAAAAGAAAGAAAGAAAAAAAAGTATGCTCACTCACACACAGCCACACACACACTCAGAGGCATATATATATATATATATATATATATATATATATATATATATATATATATATATATATATACTCTCTTTCTCTCCCCCCTCTCTCTCTCTCCCTCCTCTTACCTGTGGCCTTGTATTTGGCGGCCTGGCTCCCCACGGCTCCCCCGTCCCGCCAGTGAAACGTGGATTATACCCTTCTCGAATGGGTGTCCTCAAGTCCCCATAGGCTTCCACGAAATCCATACCGAGGCTTAGTCGTTCCCAGTTATATCTGAAAATGTAGAAGTGTAGAAGTATATACATATATATGTATACACACACACGCACACACATATACCTGTATATATATACATATACATATATATATATATATATATATATATATATATATATATATATATATATATATATATATATATGAATGTAATATTTTCACACAGTTTTAAAGTTTACAGATCTATATCCTATACACTAATATACTCATATATACTCATATACTCGTGTACGTATACTTTTATATCACATATAACTACATATCTAATCATGTACTTGAATATCATTTAACTTCCATGCTTACATACGAACGACAAACAAGATACACTTTCCATTTACATGTATATTAATCTCCACACTTTCTTACTTATAAACATATATCCAACACACCTCACCAAGATATTCCGATGCATGTAATAAAACTGCTCGCCTTTCCTATGCCTCGTGACAGATGGGCGTCCCAGTTGGTGTACCAAGTGCCAGTGCCAGTGGTGCCCGTTGAACAAGATATCCTCTCGCCAGTAAGCCAAATTCTGCTCAGAAGGGATGTCTGTTCTTCGTATGTTGTGTTGCCACTGGACGAAGACTGGAGGATGCTGGTGAT
>NW_028234420.1:30252685-30262685 GCF_977035675.1 Penaeus japonicus
ACGGTGGGGATCAACGCCACCACGACCGCCGAAGTGAATACTTGGTCCCTCGTTCTGGCGATGAGCGTATCTCTCACGGTGATGATCATTGGGTCTCTCGGTAACCTGTTGACACTCGTCACTCTCGCACACCAGTTCTGCTTGCCGGTTCCGCTCAGGTGAGTTGGCGTTCCGAAAGGAGTCTTTTTTGTTTTGTTGTTGTTTGGAAGGCAGAGTAAGAGGTTGAGCGGAAGAAGAGAAAAGATGTGAAGAAGTTTTGCAACTTATTGTTCACTGCACCCATCCACGTGCTATGTATAAGCATGTGTGTGTGTGTTTATGTGTGTGTGTGTGTGTGTGTGTGTGTGTGTGTGTGTGACTGACAATGTAATCATATGTCAAATGCTTTAAGATCCAGCAATAAGCCACGCATCATCAAACCCACACAAAATTCCCTACAATAAATACACATCAAAACTATAATTTCTATGCTGTACTCTTCATGCAAAACATACATTACAAGATTCCGTAAAGATATCAACTACCTCGCCTCGAAGTCCTCAGTCACACTATCACAAACAAATGCTTTTTATTCCACAGGTGCATCAAGTACATGACACCTGACACTGTCCTCATTATCAATCTGGCTTTAGCGGACTTCCTGTACTCAGCTGTCAACCTTCCCTTCATGTTTATAACGTATTATACTTCATATAAGGTAAGATGGTGAAGCTTTTTTTCCTCTTGGCTTTAGCTTTTTTTTAAATTTAGATGTTGAATTGGGTGGAGATATTTATATCATTGAAGTTAAGTTGTCTCTTTTTAAGTCAAAAGATAAATTGTATCTTTTAGTGTAAATCTATAGTTGTTCAGATTTAGGCACAGAATTAATGCTAAGAATTAGATTAATTTGATATTAAGATATTAAGGTGTTCTTCTTTTATGTCGAAAGACGTCGAAAAAGCTTGTTTCTTCTTTTAAGAAAGGCATAAAGTTGTATATATATAAAGGCATAAAGTTGTGTGTGTATATATATGTATACATATATATATATATATATATATATATATATATATATATATATATATATATATTACATGATTTATTAAAGGGTTCTTATCATCTTTCTTCTCAAACGCAGAATAACGTATCACAGACTTCCATAATACCTTGGGATGGACATAAAGAGGCTTGTCGGTTCTCAGCCTTTCTCCGGTACACAAACGCCATATCGGAGTGGACGACTTTGGGCCTTATGGCTTTGGAGAGGTAATAATGCTGTATTAAGTGATCAATGAATTAAGATTGGGTAAATAGATGGATATTAAAGGAATAGATGGATAATAGTTATATGAATCTCTCTCTCTCTCTCTTTCTCTCACTCTCTCTCTCTTTCTCTCACTCTCTCTCTCTTTCTCTCTCTCTCTCTTTCTCTTTCTTTCTTTCTCTCTCTCCCTCTCTCTTTCTCTTTCTCTCTCTCTCTCTCTCTCTCTCTATCTATCTTTCTCTCTCTCTCACACACACACTCTCTACCATTTGCATGTTAATCTCTCTCTCTCTCTCTCTCTCTCTCTCTCTCTCTCTCTCTCTCTCTCTCTCTCTCTCTCTCTCTCTCTCTCTCTCTCTCTCTCTCTCTCTCTCTCTCAGTCTAATTTGTTGATTCATCTTACAAATGCATCTCATCTCCTATTTCCACAGGTGCGTTTGTATCTACAAATTTCGCCACAACAGCAGACGTCCAAACAGATGGTTTACTTGTTGGAAAACTCTGATCTACTGCATATTCATCTGGCTGTTTGGAATAGCACTACAAATGCCCACTTATCTAGAGGTGAGTGTAGAAATTATGAAGGATCATAGATAAATGAATAATTAGGGAAAAAAATATGAATGAACGAAGGATTATGATCGGCAAATTATTGAAGAAAGGCGAATTAATGGATAATCTTGGACAGACAGATAAGGACACAAAAATCCTTAGCATCTTTCCGAAGAACAACCAGACGAGGTTATCAAAAACTTGCGCCCTTATCCTTTGATCAAGACTTTGATAAACCCCATTAACCAATCTTTTTCCTCTCCTTGAAACAGGTGTATGGGAGCTTTGGCTACAACAGCATTACGCTCAAGTGTGACTTCATAGGCGGCGGTGGTACCAATCCTCGTACTATGTTCTTTACGATGGAGACTGCTGTCCCTTGTATTCTCATCTCTATTGGTTATATCGTCATACTGTGCCAAGTCTATACCAATAATTCTCGCATCCTCTCGGTTATGGGGTAAGTTTGTTTTTCGTGATGTATGATTTTTTTTTTTTTTATCTATTCATTATCTATTATTATTGTCTATTTATTTTATTATCTACTATTTATTATTATTATCTATTTATTTTATTATCTATTATCGATTATTTTATGATCTATTTATTATCTATTATTTTATTATCTAATATTATCTGTATGTTATTTATTATCTAATATTATCTGTATGTTATTTATTATCTAATATTATCTGTATGTTATTTATTATCTAATATTATCTGTATGTTATTTATTACCTAAATGTTATTATCTAATTATGGATTATCGTTGGTGATATTGGTCATCCTGGTTGAAGTTTATAGTGATCAAAATGAGATTTATTTTCATCTGCTCTTCTATGAAATATGTGTAGCAAACTTCACGTTTTCTATTTAAAGAATACAAGTTTTTTTTTTTAAATCCGCCTCCCAATAACATCCATTTCTTCGTAGTGTATCTTTTCAAAAATATGTCATCAAATACATCTGTCTTTTAAAAATATGTTCGCTAATATATCTGTATTTTAAAAAACATGTCCTCTAATACATTTGTCTTTTAAAAATATATCCTTTAATACATTTGTCTTTTAAAAATATATCCTTTAATACATTTGTCTTTTAAAGATATGTCCTCTAATACATTTGTCTTTTAAAACTATTTTTTGTCCTGCAGATTATAACACTGGTTCTGTATCGTCCACAGGTCACACTCATTCCAGCAGGTTCAGCTACGTCGCAGCCGGACGACCAAGGTGATCGTCCGCCTGCTGTTCGTCTTCCTCATCTGCGTCATTCCCATCTCATTGTACAACATCATCCTCATCAGAGACGATTCCACTCTACAGGAAACAATCCCTGAACTCGGCATAGTATTGTACTCCATCTACTTCCTGCAGTATGGCATTAACAACTTCATATACGTCGTCTGCTCTGAGAAGTACCGTAACGCATACTACCAGTTGCTCTGTTTCATCCTGTGTCGCGAAGTAACGGCCGTGAGACCGACGAGGACCCTCCCTGTGCGTCGCAGTGACCAAGTCTTCACCATCGCGAAGCCCCACGGCCTCCAGGTGCCCGAGAAGAGGTTCACCCGCACGCCCTCGGAGTGCGAAGAGGAAATCCGAGCGGCAAACGAGGCGGAATATCGCCAATGGCAGAGGAATTCGCCCTCCAGCTCGCTCTCGTCCCAAGCCAGTCTCGGTCTGGAGATCCAGGCATCGCGCACCGTCTCCTCACTCCAGTCGCAAAGGGATAGTGTCAGGTTCGAGGACGATACTATAGACGTGAGACAGTGTTTTGAGAGTCTAAGTGTTAGTTCGTCAAGTGCCACTCTCGTCTTGCCCGCCGCGAGGAAAAGCTCCCTCAAGCAAAAGCTTAAGAGAACTTTCTCCAGATGAAAGTTATTTCCTTTTGCCAAGTGGAGATTCAAATACTTTTTCAACGGTTGAATTGTCCCTCTACAGCTAGTTATGTTTTTATGTATATGTAAATTTGTATATAGATATTTGTTACCTATTTATAAGTTATTTTTTATTGCATATAGCCACGATAATTTATAATAACATTTATAAAAAATATTTTCATTTTATATACTGTCTGATAGACAGCAATGATGGTGCTGCAGAGGTGCATTAACGAATGAATAAATAAATGTATACATTTATATATGTATATATAGATAAGTGTGTGTGTGTGTGTGTGTGTGTGTGCGTGTGTGTGTGTCAGAGAGAAAATGTATGCCTCCTAATATTTCATGAAAATTTTCGTACACGAGGTCGAATAACAGTTATGTAATATGTCTATATATTGAAATAAAAAAGGAAAAAACATTTTGTATTATTGGTTCACATTTTTCTATATCGAAATGGAGTTACTTAGCTTTCATATAAGTATGATTATGGTAATCAAATATAAAACACTATATATCACTCACATTATCATACTACATCGTCAATAGTTGTTGATTTGTGTAATTAAGTCCTTATATATATATATATATATATATATATATATATATATATATATATAATCATATATATATCACATATATACATATATGTATATTATATATATATATACATATATATAATATATATGTATATATATATTTATATATACTTTTCTTTCTTTCTTTTTATATACATATATACACATTCATATCTTTAATGACAAGGTACTTTTTCCTACTCCGATAAAAACAGATAGCCAATCTAGCAAAGCTGTGGCAACTCCGCTATGAATGGCAGTCCTCAGGGTTCATTCAACATGAGAGAAACCACAGAGAAAAACGACAATTCCTGAAACGAGACACAGGAAATGGGCGGAGAGGAAGCCCAAGAATCCTTCTGCAGAATGACAGGAGCTGGAGCCTGCAACAAGGGCATAGAGAGTGGTGTGGGAGGCACTGAATACCTCGAGCATTTTGGAGGAATGAAAACGAGGCACTGGGGAAGTAGCACAGGCAGAATAGGCAACGAAAGTAGGGCAAAGGGGCACAGGAGTGGATTAAGGAGTTTACCCAAAAGAAATCGGACGAAAGATGAAATGAAAGTTCAGAAACAGAAACACACAATCACATATTTAGATTTATATGTGCGTGTGTGTGTTTCTTTGTGTACGTATGGATATATGCACACATAATCTCAGGACGACATTAATCAGTGTGGGAAGAGTGAGAGCGTTATCAGGCTAAATGAAACATTCCCTTGAGTCGGGATTTTCGAGTCAATCTTTCAAACAAATGGCTTGATTTTTCAAAGTCGGCTTATTAAATCCAAGTTTAATTCTGCCTGTCTCAATCTGTTACTTTTTACATGTGTATTTTATCTTCATTACCTTTGAAAATGCTTATCTGTTTCTGTTTTATTCTTAATCAAATAATCTCTAATTGATACTTTGGTATAAGTATATTGAGGTGAAATATTAAAGTAAAAAACACCTGGCGTTTCCTAGCTCGTGTTATTGTTAAAATATCCACATTCGTATTTGGCGACTGGTGCTAACTGATGATTTGCCATGTATCAAGTTCCTCAACTGTAATTATCTTCATATCAGAATGATTCCAGCATCTCCTTTAATTTTCCTTTTGGTATGTCTCTAACTCACCCCATCTCCCTCCACAAGTCCTCCCCCCTCTCAGTATACCATAAGCTTAACACGCTCTATGAATAAGGATAAGCCTGATACGTGGAGATACACGCACTATGGCGAGCCCGCCTGTGCCAGCGAGTGCCGCTTCGTTAGAGAGTGCCAATGAATTCACTCGATCTGAGCTTGGTCTTTATCCATCGTGGCGGCCTACCACATCTGTGACTGCCAGGCGACTGTGGAAACTCAAGAGCTTAGACGTATATATAAACAACAATGGCGACAAGGATAGGAAGACGATCACACTTCATCATTTGGCTAGTTATCAGATAAGTAAATGTGGTGTCAAAAATCAATATAAGGTCTTCATCAGGGGAGAAAGAGTTTTCTTTAGATGAACTTGTAGCACTAATGACAACGACGATGATGATGACAGTGAAAAATTATGATAATGATAAAGTTTGTAGATTATTAAAGATACGAATGCAATTTAGAATAACAGCCTGTGGTAAAACTAGTAACAGTTCACATCGTTTCATTGAAAAAAGTACTTCAAGAACTCAATCACAGTAGTATCAATGAAACTGCTGCTTTTATATATATATATATATATATATATATATATATATATATATATATATATATGTGTGTGTGTGTGTGTGTGTGTGTGTGTGTGTGTGTCTATGTATATATGTATATATATATATATATATATATATATATATATATATATATATATATATACAGTGTATATATGTATGTTTCCATCTGTCTATCGATATATATATATATATATATATATATATATATATATATACATATATATACATATATATACATATATACATACATACAGGTGTGTCTATGTGTGTGTTGTATTTCGTTGTGTGTGTGTGTGTGTGCGCGCGCGCGCACATAAATGTATATATGTATTTCCTTCATTCTTTCTTCCTTTCTTATTTCTTCTAATTCTATTGTTTTCTTCCTTTTTTCTCTCCTCTTTCTCCAGCCACACCAAACCCTCCTCTGATGCAACATCGTTCCCTTGCGACATAACCACACCGGACGAGGACACCACGAGTGCTCCGTCAACAAAGCTCATCATTGGACAAACACACGAGCTCCCATAGTTTCGCTTCATTGGAAATCCCACTTGCCTCTTAATTAACGAACCACAGTTTGCTTTTTGACACTGCTATCGATGTGCGAAGCTTCGAACGAGCATCGAAACGAATAAATGAATAACTCTGAATATATGAAGAGACAATAATAACAACGAGCGGTTTGATTTGCCGAGATGAATCTGCTTCGAATCAGTAAGAAAGAAAGTCTCGTAGTTTTCGTTCGCTCGGTGATTCGGTACACGTTGCAAGCCTGGGGAGAATTATTGCATGGAAGATCTACAACTCAAGTGGGAGGTAATAAGGGAAAAGGTGTCAAGTATCAAGGGAGAAACAGGGGGGGAGGGGGGGGAGTGAGGAAGTCATATCTTAAGAGGAAAGAGGTCGGGTAGGGGGTTGGTGCAAGCGGGGGTGGGGGGGGGGGGGGGGAACGTAAGGCATTGGTTGCCATCATTTTGAACATTGTTTTTCAATGTATTTATATTTCTTGTCTAAACGATTTTATTAGCGATATGATTTTATTAGCATGGATAATGCAACGTGCGAAATGCATTACGAAAAGACGTAATTCGCATAGTAATGTAATCCTTTTCGTAATAAACGCCACACATCAGATTTATTACACATATACCAACATGGCGCGTATTGTCCCTTCTTTACCTCATAAGCCTCACCTAAATCCTCAGCCTAAGCCGTTTTAGCGTTGTAGTGAGGGTGTCCTTCATGTGTTGTAATACCTAGCCTATATTCAAAGGCTGATCAAAGTGCAACTTTCTTCTTGCAGGCTGGAATGTCCAAGAACAGAAGATTAAAATATTTGCCATATCTCTGCGAACTTCTCTGAGCTTGAAGGCAATTAAATGCATTAATTAACATTTCTCTGCTCTCCATCATCGGGAGTCAAGAAGTCTAATTGGCGACTTGGTCTCTGAGGTGATAATTTGTATGTTTGTGTTATTGTATATGTATGTGTGTATGTGTATAAAGTATAAAGGTTTTGCAATGAAGGCCTTCAACTAACTCCGTTTTTTGTTTTGATTGATTTTATTAACATGCAACACATAGCACATTCAACACGTTACATATATAATAACCTGCACGTTGGACAAAATATAGGAAACATATAAATGAATAAATAACTCCATGCCTGCAAGCATTTCTTGAGAGTGCGACGGGGTGGGGGGGTGGGGGGTGTAAGGGTTGTCTTTTACACAGCCATCAAGCCGAGCAATTCTTATAGTTTAGGTAGCGTGTAAGAATTGAATATAATACTAAATGGAGTTGTGAAACAATATATAGAAAAATACACATTTATTAGATTAAACACAAAATAGAAACAATAACAATAAAAAAACGAGCATCAGAAATAAAAGAGAAACAACAAAAGACAGATACTTATGGTATGTTATGTGTGAACAGGTCACGAGTTCAGCAATTGCTCCGACGTAAATTACTTAATGTCCTTTATGTTCAGTTTTGTCAGACTTAATCATCATATTCTCGTTAAACAAAGATTGTAAGCTATTAATAAACAAATAAACAAGATCTCTATTTTAGAAAATATAAAAATATGTAAATTAGCGCGGGAAGTTGGAAGTCCTGGCCGATGACCTGTCTTCCAAGACGAAGGGTTGTTTGCTTGGTTGTTTGCAACTCCTTGAAGATGCGATGAAGGCTAAGGCGAAAATAGGATTGAAAGTCCCGTGGAAAAAGACGTATTGCTGCCTCTCTACAGGGGTACAGCATCCCCGTTGGTTCGAAAGTATTAATACTTACGAGACAGAAGTCGACTTAAGGGGAAGCGGCGGACGTGAAAATAATAGATACGAAGTGGAGGGGAAACTCTTGGCTTGTGACTTAGGCAAGTTTCCATTTTTTTTTCTTTCTTTCTTTCTTTCTTTTTTTTTTTTTTTTTTTTGTGTGTGTTCTTGCTTTTCTTTTCCTTCCCTCTTTCATCCTCTGCATCCTCTCGCTCTGTCTCGCTCCCCTTCCCCTCCCTCTCTCTTCTTCATCTCTCTTTTTTTTTCTCTCTCTCATTCTTCATTCCTTCTTTTCTCTCTCTCCTCTCATTCTCTCTCTATTTATCTCGTTCCTCTCTCTCTCTCTCTCTCTCTCCTTCTTCTTGCATCTATTTATGTATCTATCTCCCCTTCCCCTTCATCATTTTACTCGTCGACGTCGGCTTGTAATTATCTTCAAAGAAAACTTTGCAGATAGTGTCTCCGGAAGACTGGTTCTTGTCTGCTTGGTGTATGGTGTCGTGCTTGAAGAGACCAGTGCCTGAACTCCATCTGGGGATATGCTTTCATGATATTAAACTCACTTCCTGCCTCAGCAAGGGCCAGTTCATCATAGCGTTCTCTTTCTCTCTCTCTCTCTCTCCTTCTCTCTCTCTCTCTCTCTCTCTCTCTCTCTCTCTCTCTCTCTCTCTCTCTCCCTCCCTCCCTCCCTCCCTCCCTCTCTCTCTCTCTCTCTCTCTCTCTCATTTGAATTTCATAAGTGACAAAACAAAATCCCAAATGAAATGTGTGTCTAAATCATATATGTATAAAGACATCAATAGAATTATAAGTGAATAAGTAAGTGCATACGAAATATGACATGACAAAGCAACATCAGTAAAATGAAAGGAAAATGAACTGATATGCCGAATAAGCACAACGGATATATACATATATACATAGAATAGACAATAAGACAGTGATAACAGCAAATAAACCTTTTTTTTCCTTTTTTTTTCTTTTTTTTTCCTGTGTGTCGACGAATGCCTGCTCGATGTTCGCCGATTTTCTCGTTGAATCCTTCCACTGTCTCACCATACTATGTTGCCTTGCTTACAGTGCATGGTGCTTTAGAGGTTATTTGGGGACGGATCTTATTTCTTGCCAAAATCCCTACTTCCGTATCGGATGTAAGGGCGATTTTAGCCTTGTTGTCCGTATTGCAGCGGATATATTGCTCTGGGGTAATATCGCGAGTTTTGCAATATTCCTTGCCTTTTTCCGAGGATGATAGGAAACCCTTTGCGTCTTGGTGTTGCACGAAGATTTAGATTGTATATTCGACCTCATCGTCAAAAAAATGGGATTATTAATTAATGGGTATCATCTAAATTTATCCCCTACACGGCAAGTTACTTATATCACGTTAAGCATGACTTGTATAAAGGGATAAGAACGCTTAAAAAAAAAAATAATAATAAAAAAAAATTAGACCTTGTTGTGATGAACGCCAGAAGCCATGCTGTATCAAGGTCACAAATCAACGACATTCACCATTATCATTGTCTTCACTATCAACATTGTCTTCACTTTCATCATTAACTTGGGCAGTAAAGACGCAAGGGGATACTAGTTATTTAATGACTGCTAGGCATTCAGTCTATAGGTATATAGATAGATAGATAAATAGGTAGGTAGATAGATAGATAGGTAGGTAGATAGATAGATAGATAGATAGATAGATAGATAGATAGATAGATAGATAGATAGATAGATAGATAGATAGGTAGGTA
>NW_028234420.1:30301173-30303673 GCF_977035675.1 Penaeus japonicus
TCATTTTCTTCCTCCTCATCATAATAATAACAATGTTAAGGCTAATAATATTATGATTATGATAGTGATAATCGGGATAATGATAATGATGAAATGTTTAGTATTGTTAACATCATCATTAATGGTAATAATAACAACAATGATATTAATAATGATAGTGATGAGGATGATAGCGATAATGATAATCATGATAATGGTAATAGCAATAATGATAGTGATGATAATGATAATAATTATTATAGTAATGATGATGATGATAATAATAACGATGCTGATAATGATGATGATGATAATAATAACGATGCTGATAATGATGATGATGATAATAATAACGATGCTGATAATGATGATAATAGGGATAATACAGTAATAGTAACCATGATAATAACAATGATAGTAATGATTATAACGACAGTGATGATAACAGTAACAGTTGTGAAAGTAGTGATGAGGAGGATAACTATAATGATATTAATGATAAGGATAGTGATAATGTTAACAATAATAGTCATGAAAATAGTGAGGATGATAACAATGGTAATAACCATCATAATATAATGGTAATAATAATGATAATAATAAAAGATATATAGAATAGTGATAAAACTATTGTTCAGCAGATATAGAAAGTTACTACAAGTTAGGAAAAGAGCCGTAGTATTAATAATACTAGCGATCAAAATAATATATATCATTTTATCTTTATTGTAATGATGATAACAATAATGTTACTCAAAATGATGATGAGAGCAACAATGATAATGGTGATAATGATGATAGGGATGACAATGATAACGATCATGATGCTAACAATTATGATGATGATAATAAGGATAATGATAATAAAGCTGATAATGATAATGACGATAAGAATTATAAGAAGAAGACGAAGAATATCAAAACAATGAAAGTGATTATAGTTACAATGATGATAGCGATATCAACTTCATAATAATAGCGATCATAATGATACTAATGATAACAGTACTGATGATAATAACAGTAATGACAATATTAATGCTAATGATATCGATAGTGATAACAAAAATAACAATAAGAATGATGATAATGCTAATGACAATAAAAACATCAATAATGATGATAAGAATATTCATTAGGATAACAGTATTAATAAAAAAAAAATGATAATAATAGTAATTACCATAACATTTCAATATGTCATTTTAGAATGCATGATTCTTGACTCCCATTCATAGTGCATTAAGGGGGGAGGGGGAGAACGGGTATGGTGGAGAGGGGAAGGGAGGAGAACGGTATAGAGGGGGAAAGGAAGGAAGGGGAAGAGACGGGAAAAGAGGGGGGGGGGGGAGGAAAGGGAAGCTAAAGAAACGAGGGGAAAAAAGGAAGATGATTGGAGAACGGAGGGGGAGGGGGGGGGGCATTGGGAGACCAGGGAGAGGAGGGGAAGGGAGAGAAGGAGTCTATACGCATAAGACAATAAAGGAAACGTTTTACTTCCTTAAAAAGACAACTCCTTCCCCTTTCTTTTTTTTCTTTTTTTTTCTTTCTTCTCACCCTAATTTCTTTCCCCTTTCTTACTTCTTTCCCCCTTCGTTCCCTCTCTCCACCCTTCACTCTTCTTTTCTTTCTTCCCTTCCCTTCTCCTCCCTCTTCTCTCCCCATCCCCTTTCCCTCCCTCCCCTCTTCTCTTCCTTCCTTCCTCCCTCCCCTCCCTCCCTCCCCTCTTCCACTCCTTCATTCTTCCCTCCCCTCTTCCACTCCTTCATTCCTCCCTCCCTCTTCCACTCCTTCATTCCTCCCTCCCCTCGTCCACTCCTTCATTCCTTTCTCCCCTCTCCCTCTCGCACCTCCCTGCCCTCTACCCCTCCTTTCTCCCCTCCCACACCTCTTCCATTCCTATCCCTCCCCTCCCGCCTCTCCTATCCCACCCTCCCACTTCACCTATCCCTCCCCTCTACTCTGCCTTCTACCCCCTCCTTCTTACCTCTCCTCGTCCCCCTCCCCCTTCCCTTCCCTCCCTCCCATTCCCTCCCTCCCTCCCATCTCCTTCCTAACAATTGAAAATTTATTCAAACATGCCTCACATCCCACGAACTCTTGCCGCGACCGCCACGACGAGTAATAACAACAACTGCTGCTGGATTTACATGTAAACGAGACATTTAACTTGGGTGCTAAAGCGTAAAGGGAGGAATGGGAGGGAAAGAGGGGAAGGGGGAGGGAAAGGGGGGAAAGAAGGAGTAAGGGTATTCGCTGGAGGGAGGGGGGGGGGGTAAGGGTATTGCAGGGTTAAGGGGCAAAGTGAGAGGTAGAGGGGAAAAGGGGGATGGGTGGGTAAGGGTATTGCGAGGGGTTAGAGGGGGAGAAAAAGGAGGGGGGGGGGGATAGAGTTGTGAGGGAGAGGGAGGGATGAGACGAAGTGGGAAGGGGAGGGGGGAGGGGGGGAGTGAACGAAGTTGAGAGGAAGGAGGAGTGGTAAAGAGGGAGGGAGGCAAAAAGGAAGGGAGGCAAAGAGGGG
>NW_028234420.1:30316173-30321173 GCF_977035675.1 Penaeus japonicus
AAAAAACAACAGCTAACAATCAGACAACCCCCCTACCCCGTCCCCCCAAAAAAACAAACAAAAAAAACACACACAACCAGGCTACCAAACTAACCAAAACAAACAAACAAACAAACAAAAAATGACCGAGACACAGCAACGCCAAAAACCCACGCGTGACCTCGATATCCTAACGACTGGACCTGCACATGCGTCACCGCCTTCGGGTCTGCCCTCATTACCGTAAACCCGAAGTGTCAGATAAACGTTAACTTCCGCCATTACTGTTACACTTTACGTAAATTTTGACGCCGGGAATAACTGCTCGTGAATCCCGTCTGTGGTCTTCATCAGGTGTGATTACAGTGGAGTTGAATATCAAATGTGGATTGTGATGATGATGATGGTGATGGTGATGATGATGGTGTTGGTGATGATTATGTTGATGGTGATGACGGTGGTGAAAATGATGGTGATGATGGTGTTGATGAAAATGATGGTGATGGTGATAATGATAGTTGTGGTGTTGATGATAAAGATGAGAATGAGGATGGTAATGGTGATGGTTATGATGATGACGATGATGGTGATGATGATGATGGTGGTGGTGAAATGATGATGATGGTGTTGATGATGATAATGGTGATGATGGTGTTGGTGATGATTATGATGATGGTGATAATGATGATAATGGTGATGATGATGTTGGTGGAGTTGATGATAAGGATAGTGATGATGATGAAGATGAGAATGGTGATGGTTATGATGATGACCGTTATGATGATGATAATGATGATGTTATGATGATGACGATGATAATGATGATGGTGCTGCTAATGGTGGTAGAGAATGGTGTGAATAAGAGAGAGAATGGTGATGATAGTGAGGATGGTGTAATGGCCATGTTGATGGTGATGATAATGACGAGGGTGGGAATGATGGAGGTGATGGCAATGATGCTGATTGAAGTGGTATGGACGAGAGTGATGTCACGAGTAACGATGAGGATGATGAAGATGCCGATGGCGCTAATGGTTATGAGGAAAGGGTATCGATGCTTATACATACATACATGTAAACTAACACACACACACACACACACATATATATATGTATATATATATGTATATATATATATATATATATATATATATATATATATGTATGTATGTATGAATATGTATATATACATCTATCTATCTATCTATCTATCTATCTATCTATCTATCTATCTATCTATCTATATATATATATATATATATATATATATATATATATATATATATATATATATGTATATGTATCTATATAGATATATAAATGATTATATATATATATATATATATATATATATATATATATATATATATATGTATGTATGTATATATATACAATATATATTATATATATATATATATATATATTATATATATATATATATATATATATATATGTCTGTATGTATATCTATCTATCTCTCTATCTCTATCACTCTCTATATATGTATATATATACATATATACATATATGCATATGTATGTATGCATATAGATATGTATATATATATATATATATATATATATATATATATATATATATATATATACATATATATACATATATATAATATAAATATACATATATATATATATATATATATATATATATATATATATAGATAGATAGATAGATAGATAGATAGATAGATAGATAGATAGATAGATAGATAGATAGATAGATAAATAGATAGATAGATAGATAGATAGAGAGAGAGAGAGATATAAACATATATATATATATATATATATATATATATATATATATATATATTATATATATATAAATATATAAATATATATATATATATATAAATATATATATATATATATATATATATATATATATATATATATATATATATATAAAAAAATAAGAAAAAATAAAAGAGAGAGAGAGAGAGAGAGAGAGAGAGAGAGAGAGAGAGAGAGAGAGAGAGAGAGAGAGAGAGAGAGAGAGAGAGAGGAAGAGAGAGAGGAAGAGAAAGATCGATTAGAATATAGATAGACAGACATAGCTGAATAAAGCTGCAACAAGGAATAAAGTCAGAATGCACTAATAACTAGATATTATGTCTGGAAAACCCCACTCGAATTCTCGTATTTGTTGTCCTTCCAAGCGTGGGGTTGGACGGAAGGGTGAGCTGGAAAAAAAAAACCCTCAAACCCTAACCTCGTTTACCATATTCACCCCTTTCGTTTGAGCTAATTAATATTCAGGTTTCCCTAATTGAGTATGAATTGGCAGTTTGAAGTCTTTCCCGACGGATGGGTCCATATTCATGCCCGCCGATTAAAACCTTGGGCAATCAGGGAACGAGGTAGCTGTGTGTTCACTTGACTTGGCTGGGAACCATTGACTCGGGAACCACTCCGCTCCTGTTCCTAGCTTTTATCTTATCTGTTTTGATCACTGAGTGGTATGAATGTGTCAATGTATATATGTACACACACACACATACATATGATATATCTATCTATCTATCTATCTATCTATCTATCTATCTATATATATACATATACATATATATATATATATATATATATATATATATATATATATATATATATATATATATATATATAGATATATATATATATATATATACATTTTCTCTTTTTTTCAGCTATTTTTTATGTTACCGAATCATTCCTTTTTCTTTGGAGGTTAGAGGGAACTATTTCGGTTTTATTGAAGTTTACATATCTATCACAAAACAATAACCGATATAAACTTCTAGTCGTAGAAATTTATAATGCTAAGAATCCGTTATAAGACAAGAATATCATCAAGAATATTAACATATAATTTAGTCTAATTCCCTGGCAATTTTTTATGGTTACAAGAATTACACAGAGAATCTCCGTTCCCTGCTGTAATAACTTTTAAGTTAACTAAGACGATCCTGAAAAACGGTAATACATATAAATTCAAGAATGATGACTATCTTCGTTATGATAAACATAATAATTTCGTTACAATTAATAATCATCATTTTTATATTTTCAGTATTGTCATCACATTTTGTTCATTATCATTGTTATCATCAACACTATCATTATCACTATTAACATCTTCATTATTATCAGTATCTTTATCGTTATCCCTATCATTATTATCATCATCTTTATCATTGCTATTATTGTTATTACTGTTATCCTAATTGTTACCATTACTATTTCTACTATCATCGTCATTATTAGAATTATCATGCTTGTTATTCTTAACAATACTACTTTTTCACTATCTTACAAATATTTATCCTTATTAATGTTCTTCTTATTGTTATCATAATTTTTATAATTATCATAATCATTATCATCTTTATAATTGTTGTTATCATTATCATTATTTTCATTATTTGGCATTATCATTACTTTTATTACTAATATCCTCATTGTTATTATCATCATCAATATAATTTCCTTATTTTCTATATCGAAATCATTATTAACATTATCCTTTTTACCAATATCCTTATTACTGCCATCATCATAATATCAATACCATTATCATTATTGTTATTATCATCATTATCGTTATCATTACTGTAATTATCTTTATTATCACTATCATCCTTATCATTATCAATAATATCATGACTACAGGTTCACAATCCCTTATCCGAAAACCTTGGGACCAGTTGTGTTTCGGATGTTTTTTTTCTCGAATTTCCGAATGAAAGTGGTACCCCAAATGAGGTCTAGGGCAGCATCCCTTAATCAAACATTAATACTGCAGCAAAAATGTATGAATATTCACACTAAATATGATAAATAACGACTACAATTATCCACAGGGATATCTGCAACTCTTTTTGACGTTTTCACAGTGAAATTAACCTGATAACGAAGAGAGCGGTTTTAACTCCGATCGGTCTAAATGACAGCCGTCTGGTTAGCTCATTGGTAGCGTGTCGACTTCACATCCCCGTGGTCGGCAGATCGAGCCCCGCCCAAGCTCGTGAGCTTGTACTGTCACCTGGCGGTTACTGACGTAGCTGGGCACTGCGTTGGGTAAGGACCAAGCTCAGATCGAGTCAACACTCGTTGGCACATTCTCTCACGAGTCAGCACACGCTTAAACGCCGGGTAATCTAAACGGGCAGGCCTATCCGGAGTGCCGGCGATACGAAAAGCAAAGGTCACTCTGGCTGTCAGTGCTGGGTCACACCAACACGTGGCGAACGGGTATGGAGTCGGATCAGCTGTTCGTTAACCAAACAAGCCTGTTATGAAGAGATAACAGACGCTACACACTTCACAAAAATACTTCAGTTTTCGGGATATTTTGGTTTACAAAATTTCGGTCAAGGAATTTGGATTAGTTATGATAAGAATAGTAATAAAAATCGTAGTGCAAATTATGATAGTAATAATAGTAATGATAATGATGAATGTAATAATAATGATGACAGCTGTAATAATAACAATAATGACGATAACAATGATAACAATAATGATTACAGTAATGATAATAATGATACTGATGATAATAATTTTGATGAGAATGATAATGATGACAATGGTATTGATAATGATAATGATTATGATAAGGATATTGATAACAAGGATGATAGAAGTAATGATGATGACAATAGTAATGAAATTTAATGCTATTACTATAATCATTATCATGATTATTATTATCCCTATTATTACTATTATCAATATCCTCTTTGGCATCATCTTTATTACTCTAAGGATTATGATGGTGATAATGGTAATAACGATAATAATAGTAATGACAATAATTAAACTAATATATATGATAATAAAAAATATTATACTGAAACACAGTTCCCCTTCAAGCGGCTACTTACGTCATGTCCCCGAATTAGCAACCGATAAACCAGAATTAACTGAATAAATCTTGCAGCTTGATTGGTTGCCTTGACGTTGAACGGACCGGGAACTTGGCTGGAGTAGAGTCCTGTTAATTGATATCAACCAAATAGAAGATTG
>NW_028234420.1:30333673-30341173 GCF_977035675.1 Penaeus japonicus
CAAGAGAGGCGAAGGAGAAACGAACGGTTCCAGCAGCGCAGAAACCTCCGTTCTAACAGCCAGCCCACGTCCCGTGATCCATCTCCTGCCAGTGCAACTTCAGAGCTTCATCTCCTGCCTGTGGTCGCTGGTGGCTCCAACCCAGAAGTAAGGCAAGCAGTTCAAGTGATGGCGACCGAAATTACGATGTTCAGGGAAGTTCTGGATAGGGTAAACGCTCTGGTTGACGAAGTCCGTGAATACAAAGAGCAAAACAATCAACTCGACGCACGGCTTCAAAGGTATGAGGATAATGTTAGGGAGCAGGAGCGAGCAGATGAAGCTAGAAAACAAGCTGATGAGCGCGTGGAGTTCGAGCGGCAACAGCAGAATGCGGTAGCAGAGAGGGATGAGCAGATCCGGCAGCTTCGTCAGCAACTGCAAGAACGTGATGGTGAGCTGGATGGTGATCGACGTGCTCAACAGGACATCCAATCTGAAGTCCCTGTACGCGAGGATGCCGAACGTCAGCAGCAAGTAGTGTTGGATGATCGTGACCAGCGAACTCAGCAACTACAGGCTCAGCTTCGGGCACGAGAGAGTGAACTAGCGGACTTGCGTCGCACTGCACACACTGCTGCAACACTTCCTGTAGCCAGCCAGGTTACTACCGGTGACGTGGTCAGTCGTCATTCATGTAGCCATCAGCATCCACCTGCCACGGGTGGTATCCATCTTCCTCGTGCACCACCGCAGCCCTTCCCACGTAGCCGGCCCAACACTCCTGAACGTGTTGGGTGCCTCCCATCTTTGCAGCCACAGCCGGAGCAATATCATTTGCCTCCAGTTTCGTCACACCAGCCCTCAGTGGATGCAGGAAGGTGTTCTAGAAGTCAGGTACCGCACTGCAGAGATTGTACCAGCACCCACTGTCCATCTGCACAAGCCTCCAGCACCACCCAAGTATCATACGTGTTCACCAAGGAGAAGGTGCCTCTTTTCAAAGGTGATGCAACTGCCTCTCAGCCTCTTAAAAAGAATCAAGAGATTGAAGGGTGGATACGGGCTATAGAGAATGTGGTAAAACCATCCACTTCAGAGGCCTACATTCAAGCAGCCCGTGCGAATTGCAGAGGTCCTGCCGAGTTGATCATAAACTCTCCTCTCTTTGATCACATCGCGGAATGGGAGACCTTCAAAGCAGCTTTACGCAGTAAGTTCCGAGGCACTTATACCGCTGCAGATTTTTATAAAGTCCTTTATGAAAATCGTATGACCTCAGGACAGGCTCCCATGGACTACTTCCTTCAGCTTGAGGGTAGTGTATATCAAGGATATCGTGACCATCGTGAAGCCATAGGAGATCCTGCCGAGTTAGTCAGGAGGGTTTTTCTTAGCGGCATTCCAGCTTGGCTGCGAGACTTCCTTGCCCTGAAGGAGGATGGGAGCCCTACCCAAATGGCTGAAGCTGCTCAGCGAATTTGGAATTCGCGTAATGGTATCAGACATGATGACAGTCAATCACCAGATTTTCACCGTCACCCTGACCGTCCTCCACGTGCCCGTGATCATTATGCGATGCCTGTATCGGATGATAATTCGTGTATGCACTCATCCTTCCCAGTAGCAGTCCAAGGAAAGTGGTGCAACTATCACAAGGTCTCCACCCATAACTCGGCTGAGTGTCGTGTTATGTCTGCTAATAACCCAAATGCTCAATCCTCAGCCAGCCGCCTGTGTTACCAATGCAAGAGACCAGGTCATTTTGCCAAAGACTGTCCCTTTCAGCCATGCCAGGGCAACAGTGCTCCCAGAGCCGCTGGCAGAACCACCTCAGGGAGCCACCAACATTCAAGCTGTGACCAAAACAATAGCCACAATGACCACTCTGGGTCCCGTGGGACGGCCACTCGTGGCACTCAATGTTGATGATGCTACCGCTGTATGCTTCATCGACACAGGTTCAGAGGTTACAATCATCAAGCCACAGACCCTTCAGCTGATTGATCCCCAAGGTTGCTTACGTCGGAAGGAAACGACCCATCAACTTAGAGGTGTAACAGGCAAGTCTCTGGATGCCTGTAGTGAAGTAACCTTAACCTTCTGCCTCGATGCTGACTTGAAAATACGCCATCAAGTAACTGTGTGTGATGTCCAGTTTCCTGGTGACATCCTCCTAGGAATGGATCTACTCCGAAGGACTTCTTTCAGCCTGTCATCCAGTTTGCAAGACAACTGGGCATGCCTCACCCTGGAAGGTCGGACTTTTTCTGTCACCTACACTGACATCTGTTCATTACAGCTCTGTCTTGTAAATGTGGAAGATTCGCCAAAGGTAACAGATCCTGCTTTGATTAGATGCAGTTCCTCGTCTTCCTCTGCTGTTTCACAATCCACCAAGGACCCTTCATCTGCTACAGTACACCTCCGACAGACCACGGAGCTCCCACCACATGCTGGGCGTTTCCTGGAGGGTACGATCGAGAAGTCTGGCCCTAGTGATGGAGATATTCTTCTGATGCCCCAAGTTTCAGCTGTGTGCACCTCTCCCTACTTAGTTACTACAGCCTCTAAACGCCGTTGCCCTGTGTGGGTAGTGAATCACACGGCAAGACCTGTACGACTGACACAGGGAACACGCTTGGGAACGGTTACTGCTGTTGAAGAAATCTACACCACTGATACATCACAAGCTGTGCCACAGAATCCAGTTGCTGCTGGGAATACAGATCCCATCGAAGCTGAGTTCTGGGAGGACAGTGAGGAAGCGGCAGACTTTTCATGGGAGGAAGACCTCTTTGATCAGATGTATGGTCTGGAAGATTTTGGTTACTGTGACGGCCAGGAGCTC
This sequence comes from Penaeus japonicus, assembly GCF_977035675.1. NCBI lineage: Eukaryota > Metazoa > Arthropoda > Malacostraca > Decapoda > Penaeidae > Penaeus > Penaeus japonicus. The sequence goes on from NW_028234420.1 coordinate 30,336,504, forward strand.
TTTCCAGATGAACTACCACCTTCATTGGCCCTTGCTGCAGTGGAAGCAGTGGAAGGTCTGAAGGATCTACCTCATCAAGGCTCAGAAGGACTTGCGCCAGATCTACAGCACTTGGAAGAAGCCCAGCGCCAGGAGATGCAGTCACTCCTTCATCGCTACCAGGATCTTTTTGATGGGGGAGAGGAAGCAGTTGGTCACATTCCAGGTGTTCAACACCAGATTAACACTGGTGATGCCGCTCCTGTGTGCACTCGGCAATGGAGGCTCCCTCAGGCAACCCGCAGTATCATCCGAGAACAGTGTGACTCCATGCTCAGGCAAGGTGTAATTGAGCCTTCAACATCACCATGGCTCAGCCCTGTGGTGTTGGTTAAGAAGAAGGTGGATCACTCCGGTTTTGTGTAGATTACCGTAATTTAAATGCAGTCACCACAGGCGACACATATCCACTACCTCGCATTGATGAACTCATTGATGAGTTAGGCCCAACAGATACTTTCACCACCTTGGATGCTAAGGCAGCATATTGGAGTGTTGAGGTCCATCCAGAGGATAGAGCAAAGACTGCCTTTAGTGATGGCTACAGGCTCTTCCAGTTTAAGAGGCTCCCCTTTGGCCTCAGCACAGCACCAACCACATTCCAGAGGACTATGAACATCGTCCTTTCCTCGGTCCTAGGGCGCCATACGCTAGCTTATCTGGATGACATCATCATTTACTCCAGAGGCTTTTCTCAACACCTGATAGATCTGGAGGAAACGCTGAAGCTTCTCACAGCAGCTGGCATAAAATTGAATTCTGAGAAGTGCAGCTTTGCCGCTACCACCATCAACTTCTTGGGATTTACAATCTCTCCTGAGGGTGTCCAGCCAGATCGTGATAAAGTTGCTGCCATTATGGAAACCCCTGCACCCCGAACTATCAAGGAGGTTCGTCGTTTTCTTGGTGCCACAGGGTTTTTCAGGAAACATATTCAAGGATACGCAACCCTAGCTGCACCACTGCATCTTCTCTTAAAGAAAGGTCAGTCTTGGTTATGGGGAGAAGACCAGCAGAAAGCTTTCAGTGACCTCAAGGAACGTCTTCTTTCTGCACCAGTTCTTCGTCAACCAGACTTCTCTGCCCCTTTTGAGCTGCATACTGATGCCAGCAGCCTTGCTGTAGGAGCAGCACTAATCCAGAGAGATGCTGATGGGACACCTCATGCTGTCGCCTACTATAGCAGGAAACTGCGAGATCCAGAAACCCGGTATCCTGCAATAGACTGTGAAGCCCTAGCAGTGGTCGAAGGTGTTCGCGTCTTCGATTCTTATCTCTACGGCCGGAAGTTTACCATCTTCACTGATCACCGGCCACTCATTTATGTTTTCAAGCGTCGCACAAAGTCACCAAGAATGACTAGGTTTGCCCATGACCTATCATTCTATGACTTTGAGATAAGATACAAAGAAGGGCCTACCAATTACGTTCCTGATCTGCTGTCTCGACATGTTGCTACTTTAGATGTTAATGATATGTCCCCACAAAAGCTAGCACTTGAGCAAAGTAAAGATCCGAAGTTGCAAGATATCCTGGCATATCTCCGTGATGGAACTGTACCAAAACGGAAGTTGCCTATCCCACTTTCGGACTTCGAACTAAAGGATGGAGTTCTTTATCGACTCCTACACTTGCCAGATAGGATCTTATACCAGGTTTGTGTTCCTGAAGACCTCCAAGACTCGGCAATGAAAGCAGCACATGAGCCACCTCTTGCGATGCACCCTGGGATTCATCGAACCTACATCAATCTCCGCAATATGTTTTATTGGCCCAACATGTTGCGTGACACCCGTCGCTATGTGGAACATTGTCTCTCGTGTCAGCAGGCAAAAGGAATTGCCCAAAGGGTTCCCATGGCCGAAGCACCATTAGCCCTTTACCCTCTAGAGCGGATCTCCATGGACATTTTAGATCTGGGTCAGGCACCAATGAGATGGGTACTTACCATTGTTGACCAGCACACCCGATTTATTCAGCTGATTCCGCTCAAAGATATCACCGCTTCGAGAGTGCATCGTGCTTTCCTTGATCACTGGGTGACATACTTTGGCCCGCCTCGAGTCATCCAGACAGACAATGGTCGTCAGTTCATCTCCCAGTTGTTTGAGGAGTTGGTGGAGATTTTACGGGCTTCTCATCACTTCACCATTCGGTATCACCCACAAGCAAATGGCCTCGTAGAAAGAACGAATCGTGTTGTGAAGGCTGCTCTTAGAGCTGTTGTTGGTGAACAACCTGGAAGTTGGCAAAAATATATACCAGAGTTACGGCTTGCTCTTAACTCTGCCATCCATCGGACTACTGGTGAGCAGCCCTTATACTTACTTACAGGAAGGCATGGATATTTTCCTGTGGGCTTAACAAACGAAGCGGTTTTTGACGACAACAGCACCTTTCAACAACGGCTAAAGGCTGCCCGCCGTGCTGCTGTTGAGGCTTCCAAGGATGCTCGGGAAGTTTATGGAAGATCGTATAACCGACGTGCAAAAGGAACCTTTACTCCAGAGGAAGGGCACCTCGTGTGGTACAAAGAAATGGTACCACGTCCACTAGGACCAAGGTGGCGTGGTCCCGCTCGTGTCTGTAAGCGATTGGGTCCAGTATCTTTTGAAGTGCAGCACCTGGAGTCTGGTAAGGTGCTCCGAGCCCATCTTAACCACTTGAGACCTTACAAACCATCCAGAGAACTGGCATATGCTGATGAAGAAGGGGATCCAGATGAACTTCCTGAAGCTGATGATCCTTGGGTGGCAATTCTCACAGCCTGTGTTTGGGATCCTGCTTCTCAAGGAGAATAGTAGCAGCCAGAACCAACAGTTTCAGCTTGTAGGGACCTCATCTCAATGAGCCATTGGCCTAGTGCCACATTGAGTTGAGTGATGCTGTTACAATTTTTCTAGGAAATTTCTGCGTGGCGAGACAAGTTTTACGAGTCAGCACAAGCTACAGTTCGATGTTATAGGGACTCTACTTTTTGTGAGCCATTGGCCTTGTGCCACACAGATGTAGAGAATGCTGTCAGTGTTTGGATTTGGTATATGTTATGGACTTTACTTGCCATGAGCTATTGGCCTTGTGCCACATGTAAGTAAAGATTGCTGTTCATTGGAGAGTGGTAGGGACTCTACTTTCGTGAGACATTGGCCGTGTGCCACACGAGAGTAAAGGATGCTGTTAATTGTTGCTGTCGCCTGCTGTGTACTGCTTCACCGCCAGATGATGCCATCTTCATGAGATACTGCAGCCGCCCTAGTAAGGATAGATGATCAAGCTGCTTTATATCCGAAAGTTAACTGTTTGGATTTGTATATTTCCGTGAGTAAGAGATCACAGTTTTAACCTTTATCCACTCCACTTGATTTGTCAGGACTCAGGCTTCCTTTTCTTTTCAGGTCTCCGCTGACTGCTTCGACCCAGAGCGGGGGAGGAATCTGTAAGGAATCCCTCCGTTCTTCATCCCTCCATGCGAGCCTACCTACGATCTCTCGCTTCCACAGCTCTGGAGTCCGGAGGCGACTTGGCATTTTTTAAAAATTATTTTGCATTTGTACTATATTTCTGTCGTGTTTTTATTTCCTCATGGCATGTTTTTGTCTGTTTTTAGTTCGCTTGTGTTTTTGTTTCAGTTTACCTTACCAAACGTTTTCCTTCTTAGTTTTTTGCTTTTTGTTTTACCGAGTCTGTTTTTGCTTTTATCTCCTATTTTAATTGGTCATTTTATTGAGTTTTAAATCGCTGTTTTACGGGGTATTTCTATTTTCCTATCAGTTGTTTTTATAATATTTTGTCGAATCATGATGACGTGAAGGTACACCTTTGCAAATGTCGTATTTTATTTGTTCATTATTTTATTGTAAATCTCTTTTATTTTGTGATTTTATACTATTGTGTTTTACGACAAGCTTCCCCATATTTTTTTACTGCAATTATATTTTATTTCTGAATTTATTATTTTTACGTGACCTGTGACGTCACAAAGCTTATAAATATGACCCGTTTTACACCAAATACAGTCAGTCTATACCAGTCAGCGGTAGTTTTTGTTACTCCTTTTCCACCTGAAGCACCGGTTACCAGAAGAAACCAGCAAAGAAAAGATAAGTCTTGGGATCCTGACATTTTATTATTAATAGGAGCTGGACGTGATTTCTTTTTACATATATATAAATCTTAACAGTGAGGTTTTGTGTTTTTATAGTTTTGCTTGCTTTGTGTTTTTTACTTCTCATTTATCATCCCTTCAGGACCTGCTGTGTTTTTGTTTTAACTTTAATTCTTTGCCTTTTAGTTATAGCTTTTGGCCTTTGCCATTGTTTTTACTTCAGTTTTTGTTTTTAGAATCACCTTCAGTGACCCTTATGCTGCCGTGTTTTAGTAATTTGTTTCTTTTATGTAAGGCCTTTTGCCAGAGGATCATTTATGATCCCTCTTTCGTTTTAGTTAGTTTTTAAAGTAAGCCCTTAGCTTAGCACTTCCCTTTGGAGTTGCTCTTATTTTTTATGGCAGTTTGATAATTTTAGGATTTCATTAACCTGTTTATTCTTTTATTTGTTTTATCTATTAATATTATCTAGTGCTCTTAGTCTATGTTCTATTTAATTGTTGATAGGCTAAACGTTGAGGAGATA
>NW_028234420.1:30388673-30396307 GCF_977035675.1 Penaeus japonicus
TCTTCGTGCAAGTATGATGACTTTTCATTAATACTAGAATGACTATTAGCATTTGTGACAAGTCGTTTTTTTTTTCATCATTATTATTTCTTTCCTTTTTTTTTTTTTATCATAATTATTATCATTCACTATTTTAGTTGTTATTGTTCTTGTAATAATAACTTTCTTTCCTCTCCTACCCTCTGTTCATCCTTTTCATTAATCGATTGATCTGCATCTCTATCCGGTCGTCTTTGTTCTGAATCTACTTCCTCACACCGTATCCCTGTCTCATTCTCTCTCTCTCTCTCTCTCTCTCTCTCTCTCTCTCTCTCTCTCTCTCTCTCTCATCATCTCGGAGGGCTCCCTCCGTCCGGGCCCCCTTGGCGGGGGGGGGGGAGCGGGGTCTCATATGCATCTCTCTCTCTCTCTCTTTCTTTTTTTTTCCCTCTCGCCTCCTTTCTCTCTATTTCTTTCTCTCTTTCCATCTCTCATCCCTCATTCTCTCTCACTGTTATCCCCTGTTTTTTTATCCTCAAATCCCCGCAGGCTCGAAAGCTATACCTCACTCTCCCCGCTCCGTCCGTGTTTTCTCCTCTTTCTCTCACCTCCTCTCTCTCTCTCTCTCTCCGACAAAACCAGTAACTCTTTCATCCTCGAGTGGGCGGGGGGGGACGGGCGCGGACGTCTCTCTTCTCTCTCTCTCTCTCTCTCTCTCTCTCTCTCTCTTGCTGGAGCTCTCTCTCTCTCTCTCTCTCTCTCCACCACCCGTCTACACTCAGGACAGCATAACTCGTGGGTTACAATAGCTCGCTGTTCCCCACACCTCCCTCCTTCCCCCTCCACACCCATCGTTCTCATCCCCTTGTCAACCCCTCCCCCCCTCATCCTCTCTCCGGTTTCGTAGCCCCTTACTACCTCTCCCTTCCACCCTTCCTATCCCTCCTCCCCTACCCCCCACCCCCCTCCTCCGCTCCATCCCTACCCCCCTCCATCCCTCCCCCCCTCATCCCCTCCTCCCCTCCATCCCTACCCCCCTCCATCCCTCTACTCCTACTCCCCTCCACCCATCCCTTCACTCTCCCCCTACCCCCCCCCCCTCCCCTTCCCTCAGTCGATCGTGGGGAGCCATAAATGGTCTCGTTTCCTTGGAGTTCTCGCTTGAGTGATGACAGGAAGTCGTAAGGGGTGAGTGGGGGGCAGCTGGAGTGAGGCGCGCGGAGACGTATCTCAGTTGACTTCAGCAAAAGGATTATGGGGAAAGGAGCATGGGAGGGAGGAGGGGAGGAGGGGGTAGGATAGATAGGAGGGATTAGGAGGGTAGGATAGGAGGATAGGATAGGAGGGAAATATGGGACGGATTAGAAGGGTAGGATGGGAGGGTAGTATGAGAGGAGGGAGGGGGTAGGATGGGTGGGAGGGTGGGAGGGGGTAGGATGGGTGGGAGGGTGGGAGGGCAGGTAGAATGGGAGGGAGGGAGGTAGGATGAGACGGATTAGGAGGGTAGGATGTGAGGGTGGCGGTGAGGGAGACGGTAGATGCGAAGAGGTGCTTTTAGGAGTGGATAAATGGATTTAAAGAGGGGGGGGGGTGATGGGTAGGATCGAAAGATGGACGGAAGGAGGGACGTGGAGAGAGAGAGAGAAAGAGAGAGAGAGAGAGAGAGAGAGAGAGGGGAGAGACGAGAGAATGAAGATGGAGAAGGAGATGAGGAAGAGACAGAGGAGAGAGAGAGGAGAGAGAGAGAAAGCGGAACGAGAGAGAGAGAGTGAGAGAGGGAGAGGTGAGAGAGAGAAGAGAGAGAGACAGAGAATAGAAGACAAGAGAAAAGAATAGAGAGAAAAAAGAAGAGACAAAGAGAGAGAAAGAGGAGACAGAGAGAGAGAGAGAGAGTAATAGAGGAGGTAAGGAGAGAGACGAGAATAGGAAGAGAGAAGAGGAGAGTAGGGGAGAAGAGAGAGAATAGACGAAAAGAGAAGAGAGAATACAGAGATAGAGAGAGAAGAGAAGAGTATTGAGAAGAGAGAGCTGAGGAGAGAAAGAGGAATAAGAGAGAGGAGGAAGAGATAAGATGAGAACAAGAAAGATAAAAAAAAATGCGAAAGAAGAAAGATGGAAAGATTGAAGAAAAAATAAACAACAAAACACACAATAAATAATAAACACACTAGGAAAATGAGCAAGAGGAGAGGATAGAAGGAGGGTGCACCGAGAGAGATGAAAGGCGGAGGTTAAGTGAAGGAGGCAAAAAGCTGAGACACGGAAAATGATGGAGTGATGAAAAGGCGAGAGGATGAGTGATAGGAAGAGGAAGGAGAAAGAAGAGATGAGGAGGCAATAATTTCTGGAAACGAAATAGCGAAAAGTTGCGATGGCCGGAAGCACAAAGGAAAAAAGGTAGAAAAAAAGAAAGAGCGAATGAAAGATGATGACAGTACACGCAATGTGGACAGTTAGATATATAGTGTGAGGGGGTTGTAAGTGGGTGGTGGTTGAGGGAGATATGTGTGAGGAATATTTATTTATCTAGTATATATATATATATATATATATATTGATATATATAGATATGTGTGTAAACATAATGATAGAAATATGATATATATATATATATATATATACTTAAATTAGATATATATATATATGATATATATATATATATTGCATTAATACATACATACATATTGACATATATATAATATAAGTATATATATATATATCTATATATTTTATATATATAGCTATATAATCTCTTAGAGGAGTATATATATCTATATATACATATATATATATACAGATGTTATATAGATATTATATATATATATATATATATATATATAATGAGTATATATATGCCATATATATACATACAATTCTAAGTATATTATTATATAGATTACATTAGATATATATATATTAATATATATAGATATATATATATTATATATATATATATATAAATATATATATATTTTATATAATATATGTATATATTATATAATTATATTATATTGATATATATATATATATGGTAGGGATATATGCTATAGGGTTAGATTAAGAGAGTTGTTATGAATATATAAGGAGTTAGTAATATATATTATTTATTTATATTAATATATATATTATATAAATATTATATATATGTATGATATATGTGTATATATATATATAATTGGTAGATATATATATATATATATATATTTTTATATATACATATGAGGGTATGATGTATATGTGGTATATATATATATATAGTGTATATTATATATACGATAATATGATATAATTATCAATTTATATAATATTATATCATATTTATTGAGTAGTGATTTGAGTATATATATATATATACATCACACACATCTACAACACACATACTATTATAATGCTTATAGATATATCTATATATATATATAATTGTTAATATATATATATATATATATATATTTTATAATATATTTAAACACTCGCATCTATATATATAATTATATTTATTCTATATATATATGTATATATATATTATACTATATGATATATATATATATATATATATATTCAAAATACTATATATATATTATACTATATATATATATATATGTATTTATATATATAACGGAGAGGGGGCACGAGCCCACACAAATATTATATATATATATATACTATATATATATTATATTCAATATATATATATAGTATATTATATGAAGGAGTATAGATATGTATACGAGCGTATATATATATAATATATTATTGGTTATATAATTATATATTATATGTATATATATAATATATATATATATTTATATATATAGTATGATATATATATATTTATATATATTATATATATATATGTATGTATATATATATATATTGTATATTTATATATATATTAAGAATATATATTAAATTATATATATATATAGTATTATATTTTATATATTATATATATTATTAAAAAAATTTATATAGACCAAACAAACAAAAATCAACAGAAAATATGGAATGCAGTAGAGCGTACTAAAAGGTGGTACACGCGAAAGAGAGATACCGAGTATTAATAAATCAATTAACGGAGATGAGGAGGGGGAGTGATCGGGGGCGAAGAGACAATGCGACAAAAATGGGGGAGAGAAAAGTTTGTATAAGTATACATCTATAGAGTAGATAGGTAGATAGATATGATAGACAGAGTAGATAGATCAATGTGAAATGCAGATAAATAGATCGAACAAAATAAGAATATAACAGACAGATAAGAGAGAGATAGATAGTTATAGAGAGAGTGATGTGGAGTGAGAGAGAGACGAGTAGAGAGGAGAGTAGGGAGAGAGAGAGAGTAGAGAGAGAGAAGAGAGAGGAGAGGAGAGAGAGAGAGAGAGAGAGAGCAGAGGGAGAGAGAGACGAGAGAGAGAGAGAGGAGAAGAGAGAGAAAGAGAGAGAGAGAGAGAGAGAGAGAGAGAGAGAAGGTCGGAGGCGAAAAGAAACAGACAAGACAAACAAAAGAGAAAAAGAGGAGAGCGAACGGAAAGAAAGAGACAGAAAGAGCATAAAGATCTCTCGCTCCTGGTGCCTCCCCATTCAGACAAAAGCAGAGAACGAAAATGGCAGTTTGACCAACATTTAGGGGAAAATAATGCGACACAGTGCGTATTGGCGCCTGTGCGGCGATATATTAGATTCTTTCTTTTCTGTGTCTCTCCCAAACACCAAAGAATTCGTACACAAAAAAAAAAAAAAAAAAAAAAAAGAAGAAAAAAAAGAATATCATACCAAGTTGCCAACGGGATTATGGATGATAGTGAAGATGATGATGATGATGATGATGATGATGACGTTGCAAACTATGCCACCAAAAATAATTACATAAAATAGCGCTTTTTGTTTTTCGTTTTTCTTTATAGCCTATAGAGAAAATTGTACCGGCAATTAAGATATGGCTTTTGTATGATTGCCAAAGGTAGCTTGTCGTAAAATAAAGAGAATCGAAAAAGATAAAAGGAAAAGAAGTGAGATGGAGGTACAATAGATGGGCGCGAGACTTTGAAGTGAAAATGAAGAAATGCGAAAAAAAAGGTGAGAGAATGTACAAGAAAAGGGGAAGGGGGAGGGATATATAAGAGAATGATGAGAAAGGAAAGGGAAGGAGGAAGGTGCAGGACATAGTAAGGTTATAGGGAAGAAAATTATTAGGGTAATGAGAGTGATAAAAAATATGAGGATGAAGGATGAGCGAAATAGTAGATAAAGAAGGAAAATCACTAAATACATAAAGAAAACACTAAAAGACACGGAATATAGGATAAAGAATGAACAAACCCCCCCCAAAAAAAAAAGAAAAAAAAAAAAGAAAAAGAAATAAGAAGGAATAAAGAAAGAAGTTAGAAAAATTTTCTTTGAATAAGGCTTTTGTTTAACTTCAGTAAAAAGACGCATCTTCTATCTTTCAGAGTCTCATGAAAAGCAATGTCACCGCTAAGTCTTATTATCCTCAAAGTGATCTATATCGTTATATAGCACCCTATATGATTGTTTTTCCCTTCTTCATCTTCAACCTTGTTTATCTTCTCTGTTTGTCGTGATTTCTGTGTCTCTCACTATGTTATTTATTTTTTTATTGTATTATGATTTTCATTATTTTTTCTTCTTTTCCTCTCATCATTTCTTTTTATGTGTATACAAATACTCATACATTCATACAGATGTGTATATATAGGTGCTGGAGTATAAAGGATTGGGGGGGGGGGGGGGGGTAGTATAATATAATATATATAATATAATATTAATATGTATGCATTATATAAATATTAATATATATAGGTATTTATATATGTCGGAAGGTATACGGATATGATATATATACATATAAGTATATGTGTGTTATAGATAGAGAGGAAGAGGAGGAGGAGTAGAATGATATATAAATATATATAGCAAATGAGTATGAGTATATAGGAATAGTATATATATATACACACACACACACAACACATAACACACACACACACACACACTGCCACACACAATCACACACCACACAAATATATATATAGATATATCTATATATATATATTAGTATATATATTATAATATAAATATGATGATATATATTATAAATAAATAAAATATATATATATATATATTTAGATAAATATATATATATATTCATATATATATATATATATTTTTATATATTATTTATATATAAAGATATATAAATACATACAAAAGAGTGGATAAGAGCACACACAAACACACTCACTTTTACAATCCAACACACATACATACACACTCACAGCACGACGACACATTATAGAATAATGACTCTATAATATATATATATATTATATAGATAAATTATATATAGGTGAGGTAGTAGGAATATATATATTTATATAATTTATATTTATCGATCTCGGTCAGGGAGTAAAATGTGTATTTTCTATATAAATGCTATTGCATTCTACCATCTTCTCACATAGATAAACCTCGGTAACAACTATGTGTGCCTTGAATTTCTAATTCTTCCTGCCGAGTGCCCACTGATTTGGTCTGTGAAAATCTCAGCTATCACTGGCTTTGCAGGAGCATGAATGGTACATCCTCCATGTTGGTTTAAGGCCATCTGGTTTGACAATTTCTTTAGTGGTCGCGTGGTCTATTTGGTTAGTGTCCTGATGTCACTCTACAAACCGGGATCGTATCTCGGTCAGGGATGAAAAATTTGTATGTATAATAAATATATATTATATATATATATATATATATATCTATAAAAGTATACATACATACATACATAAATATAATATTAGAATATAGTATAGGAGAGGAGAGGGAGAGAGTGAGGGGGGAGAGGAGAGGGAGAGGAGAGACTATATAGACATACATAAGTATGATAGTAAGTTATACATAAATATAGTATAAATATATATATATATTATAAATATATATAGAAATAATTATATATATATAAATATATATATATATACCTAATGATGTATATGTGTGTTAAGATATATATATATATATATATATAAATATATATTAGATATAATATATATATATATATCATATATATTTATATTAATAATATATAAATGTTATAATATATAATACATATATAGATATATTAAAATATATATATATATATAGTATATTAGATATATATAGATATATATAGATAATATATATATTATAATGATATATATATAAATATACTATCTATAATAAAAGGCACGAACATAATGTCTTGGACTTTTCTCCCATCGCGGGCGGGCGTGGGGGCTTCTCCCAGCGGCTGGCGCTAAGTAGCGCGCCGCGTTTCCAGGCCCAGTTCCCGGCCGCACGCCATCTCGCCCTCATATCATCCCTGCGTCGAAAATATGAAGTTTTGGGTCATTGATTACGTCTAAAAATGACCTATTATTCCAACTTGGGTAATCAAACAATATTTTTAATGGTACTGTTGAACCGTATAACTGTCACGAGCTATTTTCTATAGTTGAATATATAAACCCGCTGTCGGTATGTCTGTCTGCTATGTACATCGGTCGGTCGCCTCTCTCTGCTCTCAATTTTCTGTACTGTCTGGTCTGTTTGTGTCTGTATCTACTGTCCACTTTACTCTCTCTCTCTCTCTCGCTCTCTCTCTCTCT
>NW_028234420.1:30401407-30403907 GCF_977035675.1 Penaeus japonicus
GTGTGTCTGTGTGTGTGTGTGGGTGTTTGTGGGTGTGTGTGGGTGCGTGTGAGGGGAGGGGGAGGTGTGTGTATGTGCTTGTCTGTATGTATGTGTGTTTGTATGTGTGTGTATATATGTCTGTGTGTGTGTTTGTATGTTTGTATATATATGTCTGTGTGTGTGTTAGTATGTATGTGTATATATATGTCTGTGTTTAATGATCATATATGTGTTTATATGTAGTAGAACGTGTGTTTGAATTCTCGTGTGCTTGCTGTTGTATGAATGTGTACATCCGAATCTGGATAAAAAGAAAGTCAAAATACTATCTAACAGAGATAAAGAGAGAGAAATAGGGGAGGGGTCTGCTTAATTAAAGATGAAGAACGAGATAGAGACAGATGAATAGAAAAAACATAGAAAGAGAGAATGCTGGTAAAAGAAAGAATGAAAACACCAACAAACATACAAGCTCAATTGCAAATACTGATTTTGAAAAATAACACAATTAATATTAAGACAGAAGACGTTCTCCACTCATGAAAGCTCCATAATACCCCACAAATCAGCTGTTTTAAATACCAGCTATTGTGGTGGTGATCACCTGTGTGTGTGGGATCTACACAATGCCTCTGAGGTCGTGATGCCTTGTATGAAATCCGAGCAACATTCTCCCATCTCAGACTCAACACATGTATTTTCTCGAGACAATAGTGCAGCATGACAGAGCACGCTTGCAACATAGTTTGGATTTCTAAGTGGATGCCATTATGTCAGCATCTCTCTTCTGCTCTCTCTCTCTCTCTCTCTTTCGCTTTCTCTCTCTCTCTCTCACTTTCTCTTTCTTTTTCTCTCTCTCTCTCACTTTCTCTTTCTCTCTCTCTTTCTCTTTCTCTCTCTCTCACTTTCTCTTTCTTTCTCATTCTCTATCTATCTTTATCTCTAATTTTCTCTCTCTCTCTCTCTACATGAGTCTTTATCTCTCTTTTTACATCTATTCATCTCTCTCTCTCTCTCTCTCTCTCTCTCTCTCTCTCTCTCTCTCTCTCTCTCTCTCTCTCTCTCTCTCTCTCTCTCTCTCTCTCTCTCTCTCTCTCTCTTTCTCTCTCTCTCTCCATCCATCTCTCTCTTTCGTACTCTCTCATTATCTCTCATCCTGCCGTATGAAGGCTTCTTCAGAATAATCTCAGGCCGGTGTCTTGAAGTTGTACTTATGTATGTGGCGGTGTAGTAGTGAAGTTTATTTGTTAGTTTGTGAGCTGTTTAACTGTATGTTACTATGATCATGGTTATATCTATTACAAAAGTATTTGGATGAGTGTCTACTTGTCTTTTTTGTCTTCATTTCAACAAATTTTTTGAATACATGTGTGTGGATATATCTACATAACTATCTAATCATAATAAAATGAATTTTCTATATTTCTATATGAACAGCTAAAAACTGTATCTATTTTCTGAATTCACCTGTCGACATACGTGAGTATCTCATTGTGTGTCCATCTATTTATCTCTGTAACTGTCTACATAATGATCAATCTGGCCTTTATATATCCATCTGCTTATCAATTAATCAACCAATCCATCTATCTATCTGTTTGTATAATAGCTACAATTTTCCCTTAATCTATTTCCGGTAATATTTGATGATCATATCCCTCTCTCTCTTTTATCGACGAGGATACTATTTTCCCCCCCCCCCCCCCCCCCACACAAAAAAAAGATAAATAAAATAAATAAATCAACAAATAAATACAATAAATAAATAAATAAATAAATAAATAAAAAATACGAATCTTCATTAGATTCCCGGTGTGTTTCTTTAGGATATGACACTGATTGGATATCATTTCATCTTGTTGTTGTTAATTATTCGTACCCTTTTATTTTCCCCTATTATCAGCTGGGAGGAGAAAGTGGATCTTAATGGTGAGAGTAATGAAAGTAGAAAGAGGGAAGATAAGTAGAGAAAACGGGAATTAGAAGAGATATATGGAGAGCTAGAGATGTATAGATAGAAAAGAAGAGAGGCATCTAGATATATCTAGAAAAAGAAAGACAAAAATAAAAGAAGAAAAAAAGTGAATAGGCAGAACGATAGGCAAAACAGAAATGCAAAAAAAAAAAAAAAATAGAGACAGAGAAAGAAAAACTTGAAAAAAAAAGTAAACGAATCTGCAACTCTGCTTGCGGGTACGCTTCTCCCCCCTTCCCTCCCCCCCCCCCTCCCCCCCCCCCAAAAAAAAATCATCCCCTCTCCCTCCCTCTCTTCTACGTCCTTTGACCTCCAACACCCCTCACCCTATTCCCCCCCCAAAAAAAAAACAAAAAAAAAAACACTCCCACCCTCACCCAGACCCACCCAGTTTGTTCTAATGGCTTCGAGGTCTCCTGTTGAATTCATAATTAATCGAGTTTGTTAGTTTGAAGACCATGACCATCCTGCGCTTCCTCTCGCCTCCCATCTCTCGCTTTTCTATCTCCCTCTCATCCACCCCTTCCCTATCCCCTTCTTTTT
>NW_028234420.1:30493907-30498907 GCF_977035675.1 Penaeus japonicus
AGAGGATGGTGGGGGTAGGGGAGGGGGAGGATGGTGGGATAGGGGGAGGGTGAGAGGAAGGTGGGTAGGGGGAGGGTGAGAGGATGGTGGGTTAGGGGGCAGGGTGAGAGGATGGTGGGATGGGGGGAAGGGTGAGAGGATGGTGGGGTAGGGGGAAGAGTGAGAGGATGGTGGGGTAGGGGGCAGGGGGAGAGGATGGTGGGATAGGGGGCAGGGTGAGAGGATGGTGGGGTAGGGGGCAGGGTGAGAGGATGGTGGGATAGGGGGAAGAGTGAGAGGATGGTGGGATAGGGGGCAGGGTGAGAGGATGGTGGGATAGGGGGCAGGGGGAGAGGATGGTGGGATAGGGGGAAGAGTGAGAGGATGGTGGGATAGGGGGCAGGGTGAGAGGATGGTGGGGTAGGGGGCAGGGTGAGAGGATGGTGGGATAGGGGGCAGGGGGAGAGGATGGTGGGATAGGGGGCAGGGGGAGAGGATGGTGGGGTAGGGGGCAGGGTGAGAGGATGGTGGGATAGGGGGCAGGGTGAGAGGATGGTGGGGTAGGGGGCAGGGTGAGAGGATGGTGGGATAGGGGGAAGAGTGAGAGGATGGTGGGATAGGGGGCAGGGGGAGAGGATGGTGGGTTAGGGGGCAGGGTGAGAGGATGGTGGGATGGGGGGAAGGGTGAGAGGATGGTGGGGTAGGGGGAAGGGTGAGAGGATGGTGGGATAGGGGGCAGGGGGAGAGGATGGTGGGGTAGGGGGAGGGTGAGAGGATGGTGGGGTAGGGGCAGGGGGAGAGGATGGTGGGATAGGGGGCAGGGGGAGAGGATGGTGGGGTAGGGGGCAGGGTGAGAGGATGGTGGGGTAGGGGGCAGGGGGAGAGGATGGTGGGGTAGGGGGCAGGGGGAGAGGATGGTGGGGTAGGGGGCAGGGGGAGAGGATGGTGGGGTAGGGGGAGGGGGAGAGGATGGTGGGATAGGGGGCAGGGGGAGAGGATGGTGGGGTAGGGGGAGGGGGAGAGGATGGTGGGGTAGGGGGAAGGGTGAGAGGATGGTGGGGTAGGGGAAGGGTGAGAGGATGGTGGGGTAGGGGGCAGGGTGAGAGGATGGTGGGGTAGGGGCAGGGGGAGAGGATGGTGGGGTAGGGGGAGGGGGAGAGGATGGTGGGGTAGGGGAAGGGTGAGAGGATGGTGGGGTAGGGGGAGGGGGAGAGGATGGTGGGATAGGGGGCAGGGGGAGAGGATGGTGGGATAGGGGCAGGGGGAGAGGATGGTGGGGTAGGGGGAGGGTGAGAGGATGGTGGGGTAGGGGGAGGGGGAGAGGATGGTGGGGTAGGGGGCAGGGTGAGAGGATGGTGGGATAGGGGGCAGGGTGAGAGGATGGTGGGATAGGGGGCAGGGGGAGAGGATGGTGGGATAGGGGGCAGGGGGAGAGGATGGTGGGATAGGGGGCAGGGGGAGAGGATGGTGGGGTAGGGGGCAGGGGGAGAGGATGGTGGGATAGGGGCAGGGGGAGAGGATGGTGGGGTAGGGGGAGGGGGAGAGGATGGTGGGGTAGGGGGCAGGGGGAGAGGATGGTGGGGTAGGGGGCAGGGGGAGAGGATGGTGGGATAGGGGCAGGGGGAGAGGATGGTGGTAGGGGCAGGGGAGAGGATGGGGGGATAGGGGGAAGGGGGAGAGGATGGTGGGATAGGGGGCAGGGGGAGAGGATGGGGGGATAGGGGAAGGGGAGAGGATGGTGGGGTAGGGGCAGGGGAGAGGATGGTGGGATGGGGGGCAGGGTGAGAGGATGGTGGGATAGGGGCAGGGGGAGAGGATGGTGGGATAGGGGCAGGGGGAGAGGATGGTGGGGTAGGGGAAGGGTGAGAGGATGGTGGGGTAGGGGGCAGGGGGAGAGGATGGTGGGATAGGGGCAGGGGGAGAGGATGGTGGGGTAGGGGACAGGGGGAGAGGATGGTGGGATAGGGGGCGGGGGGAGAGGATGGTGGGGTAGGGGACAGGGGGAGAGGATGGTGGGGTAGGGGGAGGGGGAGAGGATGGTGGGGTAGGGGGAGGGTGAGAGGATGGTGGGGTAGGGGCAGGGGGAGAGGATGGTGGGGTAGGGGGAGGGGGAGAGGATGGTGGGGTAGGGGGCAGGGGGAGAGGATGGTGGGGTAGGGGCAGGGGGAGAGGATGGTGGGGTAGGGGGAGGGGGAGAGGATGGTGGGATAGGGGGCAGGGTGAGAGGATGGTGGGATAGGGGCAGGGGGAGAGGATGGTGGGGTAGTGGAAGGGTGAGAGGATGGTGGGGTAGGGGGCAGGGGGAGAGGATGGTGGGATAGGGGGCAGGGGGAGAGGATGGTGGGGTAGTGGGCAGGGGGAAAGGATGGTGGGATAGGTTAAGGGGTGAGAGGATGGTGGGATAGGGGGCAGGGGGAGAGGATGGTGGGATAGGGGGAGGGGGAGAGGATGGTGGGGTAGGGGGCAGGGTGAGAGGATGGTGGGGTAGGGGGCAGGGTGAGAAGGATGGTGGAATAGAGGGCAGGGTGAGAAGGATGGTGGGGTAGGGGGCAGGGTGAAAGGATGGTAGGATAGGGGGAGGGTGAGAGGATGGTGGGATAGGGAAGAGGGGGTGAGAGAGTGAGAAAGGGAATGCTGGTGAGAAGAGAATATCTGTGTCTGTGGGCGAGAGGAGACGAAAGGGAAGATATTATAATGTTGTAGAAAGCGAAGTAGATTGATGGAGATATCAGTAGCAATTGATGTGATTCTAGACCGAATAAACAGTGCTCTCGTACTAGAAATGCTACTAGGGATGTAATCAGGATCTCTTTTCTGTTTCAGTTTGTTAGACAAGTGTGGAAACTAATGATTTTACAAAATAGTCAATTGCACGCATGATGTTGCATCTAATTTCTGTCGTCTGTAATGATGACTCCAGTGATGCTATATTGTTAGCGTTTAAATGCATGATCTCTCTCTGTCTCTCTCTCTCTCTCACTCTATCTATCTATCTATCTATCTCTATCTATCTATCTATCTATCTCCTCTCTCTCCTCTCTCTCTCTCTCTTTCTCTCTCTTTCTCTCCTTCCCTTCCTCCCTCTATCTCTCTCTGTCTCTCTCTCTCCCTCTCTCTCTCTCTCTCTCTCTCTCTCTCTCCTTCCCTTCCTCCCTCTATCTCTCTCTCTCTCTCTCTCTCTCTCTCTCTCTCTCTCCTTCCCTTCCTCCTCCCTCCCCCTCTCTCTCTCTCTCTCTCTCCGTCCACATCTCCTCCGTCTCGTCCTCTCTCTCATACTTCTCCTCATCATCTCTCTCCTCTCTCTCTCTCTCACTCATTTTACTCACTCTCTATATATATATATATACCTCTCTCTATCCTATCTCTCTATTTCTCCCCCTTTTCCCTATTCAAGCTGTCGATTCTAACCCCCGTCTTCTTCTCTCTCTCTCTCTCTCTCTCTCCTCTTCATCATCCTCTCACGCCTCTCACCACCTCTCCTCTCTCTCTCAGTCTCTCTTCCTCTCCTCTCTCCCCTCTCTTCTCTCTCTCTCCTCTCTCTCTCTCTCTCTCTCCTATGATTTAAAGTACATATGAAGCGCGCGCACATTACTCAGAGGTATCAAATCAATCATTGCACAGGATGGCAATTATAATTCAGAAACGTCATCAAATACCTAGGGTATAGTTGGTGATTCACTGCTGCAACACATCTACTTAGAGCAATTAAGATGATTATACAATTTTCATTATCATTATCAATTTCATGATAACTATCATCGTTATTGTTATTGTTATCATTATAGTTTTTATCAATATCATCTTATTATTGTCATTTTTATCATTATCATTATTATCATTATTATCATTATCATGATTAGGATCATTTTAATGAGCATTATTATTACCATTGTTAATGATATTATCATCATTACTATCATTATCATTATTCTCATTATTATTATCATAATTTTCATTACTTATCATTATTTTCATCATTATTATTTCATCATCATCGCAATAATCATTATCACCATTATCATTTCCGTCATTATCTCCGTCATCATCCTCATTATCATCATTATCCTCACATCATCACAACCATCCCCGAAGCTCCTTCTCATAACCACTCGTAAGGTAACAGCACTCACTCTAGCAGACGTTCTAGGCAAGGGGCAAAGGGCAAGCTGCTTATAATTATGTGTGTTATACAACCGTCCTCGATCGACTTAGCTTTACCGAGATGATGAAAGGGGTCGGGGGTATGGGGGGTAGGGGTATGGGGGAGGGGGAGGGGTAGGGATAGGCGGAGGGAGGGGGTAGGGGGTAGGGAGTAGGGGGTGGAGGGAGGGGGAGGGTGGGAGGTAGGGGGGACGGGGTGGAGGGAGGGGGAGGGGATAGGGGGTAGGGGGGGAGGTTGGAGGGGGTAGGGGGCGGAGGGAGGTTATAGGGGGGAGGGGGGGAGGGAGGGGTAGGGAGAGAGGTAGGGGTGTAAGGGTAGGGGGGGAGGGAGGGGGTAGGGTGAGAAAGGGTGCAGGGGGGTTTGGGGAAGGGTGGGGAGGGGGAAAGTAGAGGATATCTATTTGATATTGAGGCTAATGGTGATGATAGGTAGGATGATGATGAAGGTGAGAATGATAGTCATACTAATGATATCATCAACAATAATGATGATAATAGAGATAAGAAATGAATGATGATAACAATAGTTTTAACATATACGAGGTAATAGTGATAAGAAGGCTCGAGCTGAAGGTAATAATTGTGATGAAAATGTTGATGTGATGATGTTATGATAGTACCACAGATCCTCATACACTCCCCCCTCAAAATTCAATCACACTAATTGATAAGTGATGATATTAGTGATAATGAGGTAATAATTGTTAACGATAAGATGCAACCTACATACACACATAAGTGAAAGATACACATGGACACAGAAAGAGCTGCACCCCTTTTTTTTAACTCTCTTAAGAGTTCAAAGAATTCGTAAAGTGGTAAGCCTGATCCTATTCAAACGTGTACAGGACAAATTCATT
>NW_028234420.1:30503907-30508907 GCF_977035675.1 Penaeus japonicus
CTTAACTTTACTTTCCCCTCTTTTTTCACTTTTGGGTTTGGGTATTTCCTTTTCTCCTTTGTTATTTTCCTATCTCCCAGTCGGTATATCTCCCTCCCACATTGGGTATTTCCCCTTCCCCCTTGCCTATTTTCCTCTTGCCCCCCATTTCTCTCCCCCTCTCCCATCTTTTCCCTTTCTCCTATTCTATCCGCATCACCACATTCTTTTCTCCCCCACATTCTATCCACTCCCCCCCCCCCCATTTATTTCCTCTTCTCTCCTATCCCCTCGTTCTATCCTCCATCCTTTCCCTTCCTCTTACGCTTTCCCTCCTCCCCCCCCCCCCCATACTTTCCCCTCCCTCCAAATCTCTTCCCTTCCTTCTTCTTTTCCTCCCCTCTCTCCCCCATCTTTCCACTTCCTCCTTCTTCCCCCCCGCCAAGCTCACACAGTCTCCTCCCCTACACCCACCTGCACACAAGCAAGCACACCATGCAACAGCACTGCGTTAAGAAAAGGTTCTTGTCGAATTAGAGTGATAATGAGGAGTGTGACGTGGATGGTCGTTAAGCCTTTAGAACGAGTGGGAGGTCGTGTATGAACGCACTCAACGGGAGGGGTTATCAATGGAGGCGAAGGTTGGAGGGGTGGAGGGTGGAAAGGAAAGGAGGGTAGCAGATCGAGGGGGAGGCGGATGGAGTGATAACAGAGGGACGTTGGAGGGAAAATACTTGGGAGGGGGTGCTTGGTCAGTGGAAGGAAGCGATGCGACGTGGCGGGTGGAGGGGTTAAGGGAAAAGGGGTGGGGGGTCTAGGAGATGGGGTTATTGCAGTGAAAATGGTGAAGTTGTGCAGGTGATAGCATTGGTGGGTAGGGGGTTGGGAGGCTAAAGCAGTGAACGTAAGACTAGATGGTAGTGTAGTTTTTGTGTATGTGTGTGTGTGTGGGTGGGGGGGGAGAATATTTAACAGTGTATTGTAGGGTTATTTAGATGTTGTGTGCGTGTGTGTGTGTACCTGTGGTTTCTTCTGTGTGCACTGCGAAGAATATGAAAAACGGTGGAATTATGGAATAGTAATAATGAAAATACATTCACCCCAATCAAACAGCGACCTCAATAAAACTAGACAATTCAATCTAACAACTTCAAAACTAAAATAATAACATCCACCAAGACCTATCACAAACTATAAATACAAATACCATAAAATAATGAACCAATTTAAAAATAACACAACTGACTCAACTCCACCGCCCAATAAACGTATGACACTAAATCCAAAAACACATACCTCCCAGCTGACATGCATATACCGTTTGACCACACGGGAATTCAACTCTCCATGTAAACCGGATTACCGGAAATGCGGATTACGCTAGTGTTGAGTGTGTATTCCAGCTGTTTTATTTGTTGTTGGTGGAGCAATGGCCTTTTGGTGTGTTGTGCACCTAGTTTAGAGATTAATAGATACATTCAAGGTCATACCATTACAAAGCATAAAGAAAAGGAATCTGTACGTGATTTCGATAAATCAATGTCTATCTCGTTGTTCATTTCTAAACTTTTTTTTTTCTCGATTAAGAGCATTTAGTGAATAACCCAAAGAATTTAACTGATGCTGATGTTGCAAACAGTACTATTGTATCGTTGATTTGTGATTGAGTTTCCTTGTGCCTTTGTCTCTGTGCAGCGCGGTTGTGTAGGGTGACTCATTCCTAGCTTAAAGCCTAATTCTGATTCTATGGGTGTCTAGACTCTCCACTCCTCTTCATCACCCCACTCTCTCTCTCCTCCTCTCTCTCTCTCTCTCTCTCTCTCTCTCTCTCTCTCTCTCTCTCTCTCTCTCTCTCTCTCTCTCCCTCTCCCTCCCCCCCCCTCTCTCTCTCTCCCTCTCTCTCTCTCTCTCTCTCTTTCTCATTCACTCACTCTCTATATATATTTATCTCTCTCTCTCTCTATTTCTCTCCCCTTCCCTATCAATCTGTCTATCTACACCCCACCCCCCTCCTCTCTCTCTCTCTCTCTCTCTCTCTCTCTCTCTCTCTCTCTACTCCCCGGTCTCTCTCTCCTCTCTCTCCTTACTCTCTCTCACTCCTCTATCTCTCTCTCTGTGCTCATTCACTCACTCTCTCTATGTATATTTATCGCCTCTCTCTATCTCTATTCTCTCCCTTCTCCTATCAATCTTGTCTATACTACCCCCCACATCCCTCTCTCTCTCTCTCTCTCTCACAATCTCTACTCTCTGCAACTCTCTCTCTCTCTCCCTTCTCTCTCTCTCTCTCTCTCTCTCTCTCTCGACTCCTCTCTCTCTCTCTTTCTCTCTCTCTCACTTCTAGTTCTCTCTCTCTCTTCCTTCTCTCCTCTCTCTCCAAACCTTACCGCGGTCTAACCTCTTTTTTTTTTTTTTTTTACGCTAGATCTGCTCGTACAACGTCATTTCCCGCGGGTTGTTTGCTCCTTTGTCTAAACTTCCAAACTAAATTTAAGGTGAACGCTTTAGGTTTACAAGGAGTGCTGTTTCAACAACTGCTTCATACTTAGCCCAGTTTAGTGTTGATTCAGCAATTGCAATAGCCAGCGCAACAACTTTGATATTCTACAGGACCAGTTAAGGGACAGGGTATTAGTATGGATTTTGTGCTTCTCAGTACTCAAAAAAACTATAAAAATTGGCTTTTGGTTAGCATGTAATGTGATTGGTTTTTTAAATCTAGACTCGAAGTTAATTTTGAGTTTGGACCCATTGAATCTAAAATGTGAATACTCGATAGTTTTGGTGCGTGTAGTAATTCATGATAATAAAAATAGAAGGGGTGGGTTGGGAGTCCGGGGGGGGATTATGTAGGTGAATCATCTTTGTCATAATATTATTATTATCAACACTGAATTAAAATTATAAGTATGATAATAACAAAAACTAATCGATTTTCACACACCATCGCTAACCGAATACAGGCCCGCATAACCAACACACTGTCAACCCTCATAATTGAACCCCCAAATACCCTCACAGCTTCTAAAGTGGGCTATCTTGTAATTAGACTGCTCACTAAGGTGATTATTTGCCTTCTTGGCCCAAAACTGTCCCTCATGGAAACACTCTATTGTGACATTCCCAAAAACCCGCCTTTAATCGAAGCTCTCTCGACACACAGCAATAATCAAAATGAATTCCCCGTTCGACCCCCCTCCCCCAAAGCCCCCACCTCCCACCCCACCTCCAGCCTCGCACCCCCGTGCTTCCTTCCACTGTGTCTTACCCCCTATTCTAATGATTTATTTTATCTATTCTATTGTTCCTTTATCTTTTTCTTCTTGTTATCGATCTTTTTAGCTTTTATTTTTTATCTATTTTGGCAACTTCTTTTTGATTTTCTAGTTTATTTGGAGGGAGGAGGGTGGGTCCCATTGTGGCGTCGATTGACAATTGGAAAAAAGATTATCGTTTTTTGATATTAAAAAAAGAAAAAAAAAAAAAGTAGTTTTGAACTGACATCGTGAGGACAAAGAGACGAAGAGAGAGACAGAGAGAGAGAGAGAAGAGAAGTAATAAGAGAGAGAGAGAGAGAGAGAGAGAGCGAAGAGGAGAGAGAGAGAGCTAAGATGAGAGAGAGAAGAGGAGAGAGAGAAGAGAGGGAAGAGAGAGGGGCAGAAGGGGAAGGGAAGTTAAGAAAGTGAGGAAGGGTTTACCAAGAGAATTGTGGTATTTAGCGGAGTGGCACTAGCATTAAATCATGACTCCGGCCTCCAGGGCCCCTGTCTCTTATGACATTCGATCGCCCTGTTGGGAAATATTTCGGAATTATTTTTAATTATTCTGTTTATTTTTTTTTCGTTTCCATCGTCTTCATTTCTCCGCCCTCTCTCCCCCTCCACCGCAATCCCCACCCTCCCCCCACGAATACCTCCGGATTTTATCATCATATCTGCTCTGCGATCCGCCCCATGGGGATACTAAGGGGGGAGAAGAAAACGACGAGGGTTTTGAACACAGGTTTAGGAAAAAAATTGCTCTGGCGATCTTTCTCTCTAAAGTCTATTCTTACTTTCTCTCCTCTCTCCTCTCTCTCTCTCTTATCTCTCTCTCCCTTACTTCTTCTCTCATTCTCTCTACTCTCTCTCTCTCTCACTCTCTGTTTCTTCCATCTCTGTTTCTCCTCACTCTCTTTTTCAACTTTTCCTCTCTTTCTCTCTCTATTCTCCCTTCTCTCTCTCTACTCTTCTCCTCTCTCTCATTCTGCTCTCTCTCTCTCCCTCCTCTTTCTCTCTCTCTTCTCTCCTCTCTTTCTTCTCTCTCTCTCCTCTAGACAATTAAATCAGGTCCCTTAAGGCGACGTGGAAGGTCGCTTAACATGAGACACTCTACTATGACGTCAAGCTGAATAAATAGAAACATGTATAACATTATGTACATTGTATATAATCTACTTTATGATAAAGTAGACACAGTACTTTCTTTTTTGTTTATGATCTAAGTCTTAGTTTTTATTCTTATCAGTAGTAATTGGTTATCAATTACTTTTTTTTCTTAGATTTATCTGTATTTTTATATTTGTATCTGTTATTGTATGTGTCGTAGCTATCATTGTAGTAATTTTTATCTTATCATCGCAATTATCGTCAATACTATAATTTATCATAATTACCTTTATCTTTATCGTTATTCTGGTTAGTCCTATCATTATTTCCATCTTTATTCATCATTATCATTTCTATTATATATATATTATTTTTGTTGTTGTTGTTGTTTGTCATTACTACTATAGATTACTATTACTGTTGTCATAATTATCCCTTTTGCTTTTTACAACTATCATAATTATTATTAGTATCATTATCATTGATATTATTAATGTTGTTGTTATCATTATCATTGTTAATATTATGATCGTTATTATTATTGTTATTTCAGTTGTTATCAGTATAGCATAATTATCATTGTTACGATCATTATTGTAATTTATATAATTATCTTTTTTATCACTAATACTGTTTCAGTTACCATTGTAATTA
>NW_028234420.1:30523907-30526407 GCF_977035675.1 Penaeus japonicus
AATACTATATATACATACATATATATAAATATATATATTATATATATATACACTATATATATATATATTATATATATATAGATAGATAGATAGATATATATATGTATATGTGTATATATATGCTGTCTGTGTGTAGTGTGCGTGTAAGTATGTATATTCGTTTAGATATATGAATAGCTATAACATTATCTTGATTTAGTTGATCAATATACATTAATAGTACACGGTTGTTTATCACGCTGCTTATCCGTATTTGTATGCAGCTTAGAAGCATCCAGGTATTCTCTCACGAACTGAGGAATTACTTTTTTTTTAAGATCAGTATGACTTAAAACTTTGCTAATGGAAACAAACGTATATAGCTCAGTTTTGCGCTCATTTACCGATGTCAAGGTATTATAAATATTATGTGGGCTGTAATGTGAATCGTTCTCAGGCATTGTCCTTGCAACAGATTATTTGTTTCATGCAATAGACCAGATTAATAAGAGAAGGATAGTATTAATAACAATGTTAAGAATGAAAGAATGTATGTCATTATCTTTGCTTCTATATTTATCTGTTTATTTGTTTTGGACTTACCGATGCAAAAACTTTTTTTATACTTGTCAGTATCATTTTACTCATTTTTTTTCTCTGTTTACCGCCTGTCTGTCATGCACACAACACACAACACACCCCCACGTAAACATACACACAAACACAACACACACACACAAACACCAAAACACACACCCCACACACCACAAACACACCCCACACCCCAGCACACACCACACACCACACACACAACACACAAACACACCCACACACAAAAAACACAATAAAATATATTTTATATAATATATTTATATATATAATATATATTTATATACATTATATTTATGTATATATATAATTTATTTATATTTTATTTATATATATATATATAATTAAAATTTTATATTATATTTTTTTATATATATATACATATATATTCACATTTTATACATTAATTATAATTATATATATTTATATATATATTTTATATATATATATATATATATATTTATATACTATATATATAACATATATTATCATCACATATATAATCATAATCACTTTTATATATATTTATATATATATATTTATTTATATTTTATATTATAATATATAATATTTTATATAATATATTTATTTATATTATTATATTTATATATATAATAATATATATATAAATAATATTAAAATTATTATATTTTATATATAAATATATTTTATATATATATTTATATAAATATATATATAATTATATATTTATAAAATATATATATATATATAATATATTATTTTTATATATTATAATATATATATAAATATATTATATTTATATTATTATAAATATAATATATGATTATAATTTTATATAATATATATATATTATAATAATATATTTTTTATATTTTATTTAAAAAATATATTTAAAAAAAAATTATTAAACCAAAACACCACACCCACACCAACACAACACAGGGGTTTCACACCCACAGGGCACACACACCAACTACCCACACAAACATAAAATATGTATTATATATATAGGGGAAAATATATATATATATATAATATATATATATATTAAAAAAATATATATATATATATAATAATATATATATATATATATATATATATATAATATAAAGAGAGAGAGAGAGAGAGGGGAGGGGAAAACGAAAGAGAAGAGGGAAAAAAATGCAGATATAGATAAATAGGTAAAATAAAATATAAAAACAGGGAATTTGAAATAGCCTTGTTTGATTACAAAGTACTTTAAATTTCACAAAATTTTATCCTGCTTAAACCCAATAATTTCCAAAATCGAGACAGGGGAAAGTAGATAAATTTTTGCTTTGTTTTCGCATACAAAATTTGGTTTTATGTTATTAATTAATGTTATTACATGGAAGATACATGCACTTTGCTATATTTTTGTGCAATATTGCGTTCTTGTCTGTAGTGTGTGTGTGGGTGTTTGGGGTGTGTGGATGTGTGTGTGTGTGTGTGTGGGCTAAATTTTCCGTGAGCGAAATTTCCGGGAATTTCAGGGAAAAAATCTTCCCATGAACACAACGCATGACTGGGGTCCCTGCGTTAATTTCACTTGTCAAGTAACTTTTATTCTAAACGTAAAAAAATATATCATGCCCTTTGAAATAATAGAGTAACAGGCATGAAATGAGCTCTGCAATGATTTATTAAAAGAAAAATTTTTTTCATTTTTTATTTTTTTATTTCACTTGAAAATGTTTTTTAGGTGTGAGCTTTTCTTGTTTATTAGAAAGAAAAATTTCTTATTTGGTCATTGGGAATTTTTAAATTTTCATGACTCATGACAAGTTGTAAAGATGTAAAAGTTGTTAAAAATGGTAAGTTTTAGATTTTCCTCCGAATGTCTGTCATGTGTTTACTGACAGAATAACATCTCTACTTATTTGGGAAAAACTGCTGGCCAAGTAGTTGA
>NW_028234420.1:30551407-30556407 GCF_977035675.1 Penaeus japonicus
TATATATGTGTGTGTGTGTGTGTGTGTGTGTTAGTTTACATGTATGTATGTATAAGCATCGATAGCCTTTCCTCATAACCATTAGCGCCATCGGCATCTTCATCATCCTCATCGTTACTCGTGACATCACTCCCGTCCATACCACTTCAATCAGCATCATTGCCATCACCTCCATCATTCCCACCCTCATCATTATCATCACCATCAACATGGCCATTACACCATCCTCACTATCATTACCATTCTCACACTTAATCTCGCCATTCACTACCACGATTAACAGCACCATCATCATTATCATCGTCATCATCATAACATCATTATTCTCATCACCATCACCGTCATCATCATAACCATTACCATTCTCATCTTCATCATCATCACTATCCTTATCATCAATACCACCACCATCATCATCACCATTATCATCATAAGCATCACCAACACCATCATCACCATCATTTTCATCAACACCATCATCATCATTTTCACCACCACCATCATCATCGTCACATCATTATCATCACCATCATCGTCATCATCATAACCATCACCATTACCATCCTCATTCTCATCTTTATCATCAACACCACAACTATCATTATCACCATCACAATTATCATCATTTTCACCACCATCATCATCATCATCATCACAATCCACATTTGATATTCAACTCCACTGTAATCACACCTGATGAAAACCACAGACGGGATTCACGAGCAGTTATTCCCGGCGTCAAAATTTACGTAAAGTGTAACAGTAATGGCGGAAGTTAACGTTTATCTGACACTTCGGGTTTACGGTAATGAGGGCAGACCCGAAGGCGGTGACGCATGCGCAGGTCCTGTCGTTAGGATATCGAGATCACGCGTGGGTTTTTGGCGTTGCTGTGTCTCGGTCATTTTTTGTTTGTTTGTTTGTTTGTTTGATGTTTTGGTTAGTTTGGTTGCCTGGTTGTGTGTGTTTTTTTTTTTTTTTTTTTTTGGGGGGGCGGGGTAGGGGGGTTGTCTGATTGTTAGCTGTTGTTTTTTATTTCTGTCCCCTTTATCTCTCTCTCTCTCTCTCTCTCTCTCTCTCTCTCTCTCTCTCTCTCTCTCTCTCTCTCTCTCTCTCTCTCTCAATCTCTCTCTCTCTTTCTCTCTGTCTGATAATCTTTTCTTTGTCAGTCTTCCCGCTTCTCCCTCTCTCTTTTTTCACTCTTCCATTTTCCTTCCCCTTGCATTTCTCTCCTTATTTTTATCCACTTGCTAGTCACTGTCTACCTGCCCGTCTAACCGTCTGCCTGTTTCCCTGTATCTACTTGAATTTCAGTCTGTGTGCCGGTCTCTTTATCTATCTGCCTGTCTTTGTATCTATCGACCTCTCTCTCTTTTTATCTCTCTGCCTATCTCCCTATTCACCCACCCTTCTTTCTCTCCTCCTACCTCTTTGTCCTTCTCTCTCTTCCTCCATCTATTCTCCATCCTCTCCACCAAAACCCTCTCCACCCCCACCACCCAACGACTACCCCACCTTCTCCCTCCCCCCTCCACCACCAACAACAACAACCACCCCACCTTCTCCCTCTCTCCCTCCCACCACCACCACCAACCTCCCTCCCCCCATTCCTCCCTCCCTCCCACCAACCTCCTCCCTCCCTCCCATTCCGCCCCTCCCACCCTTCCCCGCCCCCCCTCTCTCCCTTTTTAAAAAACAATCTCGAACTCCATAATCAGTGACACGAAGACCCCCTCCTTCCTGTAATGATGTTGCATGCCAGACGAACAACAAGGTGTCCCGTGCATGGCGTGTTAAGCTGCATGAATTTATCCGACGTTTTTCTTCCCCTCTTTGGATGAGCAAGGCGTTATGGTCCCAGACACGAGCTTTTGTGTCGCGGGAAGAAAAGGGAAGCTGGGAGGAAGTGGGGAAAAAATAATGGGATAATTATGGGTATGTGCATGTAATATGTGTTTCGTGGGTTGAGGCTATGTGTGTGTGTGTGTGTGTGTGTGTGTCTGTGTGTGTGTGTGTGTGTTTAGATTGTATGTCTTGTGTTTGTGTGTCTATGCTTGGATTTTATTTGTGTGTGTGTGTTTGGGAGCTATGTGCTTGTTACTCGTGGATAGATGGCCGAACGTGCTTTATTGCCTGTATGTGTTTGAATATTTATGTTTGTGCGTTTGTATGCGCGGAGGCGTTTGCGTTTTGTGCATCTGCATGTGTGTGAGCTTTAGTGTTCATGCGTGGATTTGTTTGTGCTTTCGGGGATTTTAAGGATCTCTCTCTCTCTCTCTCTCTCTCTCTCTCTCTCTCTCTCTCTCTCTCTCTCTCTCTCTCTCTCTCTCTCTCTCTTTACCTACCTACCTATCTATCTATCTATCTCTCTACCTCTTTTTCTTTTTCTTTATCTCAATTTTTTTTTATTTCTCTCCTCCCCTCCTCCCTCTCATTCCCACAACCCCCCCCCCCTCTCTCTCTCTCTCTCTCTCCTTCTCTCTCTCTCTCTCTCTCTCTCTCTCTCTCTCTCTCTCTCTCTCTCTCTCTCTCTCTCTCTCTCTCTCTCTCTCTCTCTCTCTCTCTCTCTCTCTCTCTCTCTCTCTCTCTCTTCCTCCCTCTTTCCTCCCCCCCCCTCTCTCTCTCTTTCTTCCTCCCTCTTTCCCCCTCTCTCCCTCTCCCCATCCCAACCTCCCACTCCACAGACTGAGAATACTCTTCATGTAAGCAAATATGTTCCAGACTATCTGTAGCTTTGTGTTTGTACGCTGGTGTGCGAGATTAACCCAAAGTCTAAAAATGAAACAGATAACAAAAGAAAGATAAAAAAAGAGAGAAAAAAAAAACACTCACACACACACAAAGAACTAAGATAGAATAGATAGGAGGAAAAGGATAAGGGGAAGAGTAAGATTGAAGGAGGAGAGATCCTGAGATCCCTTTTGTACCAGAGATCCTATCAGCATCCTCCGTAAGATTACGTATTTCATCTCACAACTCATGCATCTTGTAAGATCCTACGCGGATGGGTTACTCTGTCGAGGAGCCAGGGAAGGATGGAGTGAGGAGAAGGGGGGGGGGGAGGGGGTAGGAAGGAAGAGGGAGAGAAGAGGGCGTGGGAGAGGGAGAGGGAGAAGAAGAGGAAGTAGGGGGAGGAAGGAAAAGGGAGAGAAAGTGGGCGAGGGAGAGGGAGAGGGAGAAGAAGAGGAAGTTGGGGAGGGAAAGGGAGAGGAGAGGGAGTGGGGAAGGGAGAGGGAGAAAGGGAGGAGGAAGGAGTGGGAGAGGGAAATGGGAGGGAAAGGGAGAAGGAGAGGGAAAGGGTGAGGGAGAGGGAGAAGGAGAGGAAGTGGGGGAGGGAGAGGGTGAGAGAGAAGTAGAGGGAAAGGGAGAAGGAGAGGGAGAGGGAGAGGATAGTAGAGAGACGAGCAGATAGACAGAGGTTGACAATTAGACAGAAAGGAAGAGAGGAAAGGAATTAGAGAGAAAAAAAAGAGGGAGAGTGAACGAGAGAGAAAGAGAGATCGAAAATGGAAGAAAAGAGACAGACAGGGGTTGGAAGGAAGAAAGGAGAAAGAGACTGAGAGAGATGAAGCGAGGGAGAGAGAGATGAAGCGAGGGAGAGAGAGATGAAGCGAGGGAAAAAGAGATAGGGAAAGGAAAAGAGACTGAAAGAAATGATAGATATAAAAGAGGAAGTAGAAAGAGGGAGGTAAGACAAGAAAAGGACAAAACATATATAAAAAATATGGAAAAAAAAAGACAAACAGGTATAAAAACAACCAAAAACTAACAAAAAAGATAACAGCCAACACCGAAGCGAACATCCCCCCCCCCCTCTTCCCCTTCAAAAGGAAAAACGCATCATCTATAAAAACGAAACGAAACAGCCTTGAAGAAGCCGGGTTCAGACTCCAAAGAAAGCTCATCTTTTCGTCATCAATTTGATCCCTCGCGCCTTCCTCATCTCCGCTCGCATCCTGGCTAGATGTCCTTCAATACTCCTTTGTTTACACTGAGTAATTGGATATTAAAGTGAAGGAGCTAGAGGATCACAGGTGATTTTTTTTTTTTTTTTTTTCAGCAGGGCGTGATGGGAAGGTGATAGCATTTTCCGTTGGGATTTAAATGCTGCAATTATTTCGAGTACATTTGGCTCATTGTGGATTTGTGTGTAGTGACAGTTTTTTTTTTTTTTTTTTTTTTTTTTTTTTTTTTTTTTTTTTTTTTTTTGTGTGGTTAAACAAATGAGATTATATAGATTATGTCTCACTAAATCCATAGATAGATATTGGAGGAGAGATAGGTAGATATAGATATAGATAGGTATATAGATATATAGGTAGATATAGATTCAGATACATAGAGAAATAGATAGGTAGATACAGATTTAGAAACATAGATAAATATGTTACAGATAGATATGATACAGATAGAAATGATGATAAAGAAAAAAGAGAGAGAGACAGACATATAGATAAAGATAGAATAGAGATAGAGAAGAGAGAGAGAAAAGAGAGGGAGAGAGAGAGAGAGAGAGAGAGAGAGAGAGAGAGAGACAAAGACAAAATAGAGACAGAAGAAAGAGAGAAAGAGAGAGAGAGAAAAAAAAGAGATGAAGAGAGAGAGAGAGAGAGAGAGAAATAAAGAGAGAGAGAGAGAAAACGAGAATGTATCTATCCCCGAGGAAACGAGATGATGACATCATCAAAGAACATTTTAGGTGCAGGAGATTTGAGAACCCTTTTTCATTTTTCATTCGATTTTCTTCGTGCATGACCGTCGACTATTCTAATATTCTCGACAGCAGTAGACATTCCTGCAGGAAAACTTTTTCATGATGTGAAGGGGAACCACCCTAAGCCGAGAGTCCTTGATGAAGGAATACATCATCTTTCTATTCCAATGAAGGGAAAGGGAAAACGGGCCAGCCAGAGCGTCCAGAAAAGCCGAAATTACCAAAGGGAAAGCGAGCTCGTCTTGTGCTATGGATTTTGGAGAGCGACGGTGTCATCGGTGAATTA
>NW_028234420.1:30573907-30578907 GCF_977035675.1 Penaeus japonicus
AAAAATAAAGGAGTAGAAAAGAAAGGGAAGAAGAATGAAAGGCAGAGATAGACAGGAAGTTATGGAGAGAAAGGAAAAATGTATGAAAATAGAAAGTCGTCGTAGGAATTTCGAGGAAAACAACGATGAGAGAGAAGGAATACGGTGAGGAAGAGACGAAAAGAAGTATGAGGAAATAAAAGAAAGAAGGCGAAAAGGAGGAAGAGAAACGGATAAATATTTCCGCGGATAATGTATTTTTCTTTGAGGCGAAGAGAGGAGATACAGAAAAGTGGGATAGTAAGATCTGTTTTACTATTCATTTTTTTTTTTTTTTTTTTTTTGTTCTCTTTCGTTGTTAATCGGTACGGTACATCTGGCCTTAGTTTTTGATTGTCCGTAAAAAAAGAAAAAAAAAATGTTACGGAGACACAGCAAGCAAGGATTTTACGAAAGGTAAGATATAACTATATTCCACACACGGAAAAAAAAACAAAAAAAAAACATAACATACAAACACACACTCATACACGCACATAAAGACACCAACACACACACATACACACACATGCACACACATTCAAGCGTCTCAAACCCTTTCTCTACTAACCAACAGGTCTGTAAATTACCCATTATCTACCAATCTCAATGTACATCTCCATCCTTCTCTCTCTCTATCTCCTTCCTTCTATCTATCCATAATTTTTCTCCTCCATCTCCCCTGTCCCTTCACTTTTCTTCTCTTCCGCCATTCATCGCTCGTGACTTTCTTATCGAGCGAATTTCTCCGGCAAAGACTTACTATGTCATTCTTTGTGAGTTTACAGTTGCTACTTTAACGTTCTCCGGAATCGTGTTTTTCTTTTCTCTTTCTTTCTTTTTTTCTGTTAATTTATATTTTCATTGGTGATTCGTTTGGATAGAAAGAGAAAGGTTGACAGAAAGAGATGTGTATATGTATTTCTGATTATACACATGTGTTTGTGTGTGTGTGTGTAATAATCATATGTATATATGTATACATCTATATATATATATATATATATATATATATATATATATATATATATATATATATATATACATATATACATATATAGACGGATACCTTAAGATAATAAATAAACGCCTGGTACCCCACTTTCGTGAATGGTTTCCTAACAATAACGGAATATTCATGCATGACGGGGCCCCATGTCACACAGCCAGAAGAGTTTCTAGTCATTTAAAAGATCTTAACATCAAAGTGCCTGATTGGCCTGGAAATAGCCCAGATATGAATCCTATTGAAGGTTTATGGAAAGACTTAAAAGATGAAGTCAGCAAAATTGAATGTACCAACAGAGTACAGCTCATCCAGCGGTTGATAGAGGTTTGGCACAGACATCCAAATATCAGGAACAAAGCACAAGACTACATACGAAGCATGCCAAGACGTGTTGAAGGATATATGTACATATCTATATCTATATCTATATATATATACATATATATATATATCTATATCTATATATATATATATATATATATATATATATATGTATATATATGTATATATATATATATAAATATATATATATATATATATATATATATAAACATGTATATAAACATGTATATATGTATACATATATATATATATATATATATACATATATATAAATATATATATATATATCATCATCATCATCATCATCATCATCATCATCATCATCACCCTGTATCATTCCACTGCAGGACGTAGGCCTCTCTCAATCTTTTCCAGTCATTCCGGTCTTGTGTCCTCTGATTCCAGTTTACTCCTGCGAAATTCGCTATTTCATCCCGCCATCTAGTCATTGGTCTTGCTCTGGGTATATATGTATATATATATATATATATATATATATATATATATATATATATATATATATATATATATATATATATATACATATATATATATATGTATATATATATATATATATACATATATATAAATATATATATATATATATATATATATATATATATGTATATATATATATATATATATATATATATATATATATATATATATATATATATATATTAACACACACGCACACATCATACATTTTTGCATGCACATTATATTTTCATTTATTTCTTACTTATTTCCAATTCTCTTAACTTCACTTTTAGCATTGGTATTTGCCCCTTTTTTTGTCTCTCATTATCTGTAGATGATCAGTTGCTGTTGAATGCCTTCAATTAATGTTTGAAATCATATCCTGTAATATGAAATTATTTCTAAGGCTTAGTTTTAATTCCTATGCAATCATGATTATTTATGTAGCAATTTACTCAATCGTTTTTTGTTTTTTGTTATCATTATTATTATTGTTCTTTTTTAATTAGTAAAATCCCAGGTAATGAACAATGCTATACACACAAAATATATAGTAAAACATTGTTTAGGATGACCTCGTGTTTGTGCTTTTGTATTTGTGTGTTTGTATGTCTGTGTGAGTTTGAGAGTGTGTGTGAGTGAGTGTGTGTGTGAGTGTGTGTGTGTGTGTGTGTGTGTGTGTGTGTGTGTGTGTGTGTGCCTGTATGTATGAGTGTGTCCAGAAAATCCTAGTAAAACTAAGACTACAACATAAAAAGAACAAGAAATGAAGAAAAAAAAAACGGTAAAAGAAACAAAAAATAAAGCAATCGCCATAACCAACACATTACGATCATCCAAGGCGTCACTACAACCCCAAGAATCCCATCCGACACAGTTTCACGGGACTTCCAGCAGACTTTCACGATCTCCCCACCCCCACCCCCTCCTGTCCTCACCCTTCCCTTCATCCTTTCCCCTTTACATCAACCCTCTTCGCTGTTATTGGCTCATCGCAAGTGTGTTGAGTGGCTGACCGTTACTAGCCGAGGGATCCCGATGAGTTCGCAATATCTTTTTTTCGGTTTCTCGCAAGCTGGCAAATGCCACTTGGCGCTTTCCCGTTCGCTGTTTACTATCTTTCGCGCTTTTTTTTCAGCCGCCATTTTGGATCAGTGTCTTGAGCTTTGGTGGTTGTATGGGTATGTGGGGGGGGGGGGGTGAGGTGTAACTTTTTTCTTTTTTCCCTTTCGTTTTACTTCATTTATTTGTTTGTTCATTTGTTACTGACATCATTATTATTATTTTTTTTATCGTTATCATCAATTATTTTATTAACCTTGTTATCATTATTATTATCACTATTTTTAATCCTATCGATCATTATCATTATCGATCATTTTCATCATTACCATTATCATTTATTATCATTGTTTTTTTCTCATTTTTATTATTATTCATTATTTCATTATTTTTCATTTTTGTTATTATCATCAGAATTGCTATCATCGTCATTATCACTATCATTATCACTATGGAAATTGATATCTTTATTATTGTTATTTCTTTAGGGAGAAGAGACATGAATTGAGAAACATGAATTGAGGTGAAGATAGCTATCAGTGTTTCATTTAGTAGTAACAGAAGTTACATTACTAATAGCACTTTCCCTAATATTGCTAGTTTGCACCGTTATTATCATTATCACCATATTTATTATCGTTATCAAGACTCTTATCCTTATGGTGATTATTTTCATTGTTACTAGCATCATTATCACTCTCATCATTACTATCATCACCACAACTATTATTACCATCATCACAATAATCATACTAACTGTAGATTCGGACACAGTACAAAACACACACTCATACAAATTCCTTCTAATAATACACATCAAATAAAATCAATATCCACACTTCGCAATTTATCAATGTTGCAAACAAACACGCTAACACACGTAGGCGGTTGGCAAAGACATGCAGATGCCGTTTCTGGGTAAAACTGGATTAGCAGCCGCAAATGCAACTCAAATCCGGACTCTAAAAACAAGTTTGAGCAACTGCAAGAAGACGAGAGATGAAGGGAGGAAATGCAAGGGGACGGGGGAGGAGGGGGAAGGGATTCTTGAAAGACATCTGGATAGATAGATATCTTCGTTAGTTTTGTCTCTTTCTTTCTATTTATCTTTTTTTTTTTTCTTCAATTCATTATCCATCTACCTCTTTTCTCCCCCTTTTCAGCATCTTCCCTCCCCTCCTCCTTTTTTCCTCCTCCTTCCTTTTAACGCTCTTCCTCTTCCCTCCCTTTAACCCTCCTCCTCCTCCTTCCCTTTAACCCTCCTCCTCCTCCTCCTCCCTCACTTTAATCTTCCTCCTCCTCCTCCCTCCCTTTAATCTTCCTCCTCCTCTTCCCTCCCTTTAACCCTCCTCTTTCTCCTCCCTCCCTTTAACCTTCCTCCTTCTCCTCCCTCCCTTTAACCCTCCTCCTCCTCCTCCCTCACTTTAATCTTCCTCCTCCTCCTCCCTCCCTTTAATCTTCCTCCTCCTCCTCCCTCCCTTTAACCCTCCTCCTCCTCCTCCTCCCTCACTTTAATCTTCCTCCTCCTCCTCCTTCACTTTAATCTTCCTCCTCCTCCTCCCTCCCTTTAACCTTCCTCTTTCTCCTCCCTCCCTTTAACCCTCCTCCTTCTCCTCCCTTCCATTCATCCTCCTCCTCCTCCTCCTCCCTCCCTTTAACCCTCCTCCTCCTTCTCCCACCCTTTAACCCTCCTCCTCCTCCTCCCTTCCATCCTTTAACCCTCCTCCTCCTCTTCCCTCCCTTTAACCCTCCTCCTCCCTCCTCCTCCCTCCCTTTAACCCTCCTCCTCCTTCCCTCTCCCTTTACCCCTCCTCCTCCTCCTCCTCCTGCTCCTCCCCCACCCTCTAACCCTCCTCCTCACCCCTCCACCCCTCAACAACCCCCCCCCCCCCCAAACAACATCAAGGTCCCAAACAGACGAATCCAAAGAAACCTCCTGCAAAGTGACCCAGGTTGTTTTCCAACGGGACTCGTGTGCTAAAACTTTTTTTTTTCTCCTCTCTCTCTCTCACTTCAGTTGTGAGTAATGCGGCCGAGATGCTTCGCTGAATTTATAATTAATTGAATTTGTCAGTTTGAGGAGCTTTCC
>NW_028234420.1:30606407-30611407 GCF_977035675.1 Penaeus japonicus
TATATATATATATATATATATATATATTATATATATATATATATATAGATATATACATATATATTATATATATATATATATATATATATATATATATGTACATATTATATATATATAATATATATATATATATATATTTTAATATATATATATATTAATATATATATATATTTTTTTTTTTTTTCTATTTTTTTTTCTTTTTTTTTTCTTTTCTTTCCTGTTTCTATTTTTGTTCTTTTCTTCTTTCCTTTTTCGTTTCTCATTCTATTTTTTTCTTTTGTCTTCTTCCTTTTTAAATTTTCTTTCTACTTCTAACCTGAAATGTTTTTTTTTCTGCTTCCTCCTTGTACTATTTTTTTCACCTTTCATCCTTTGGATTAATGGTTTGAAAGTTGTTTTTTTAAGGGGTGGGGGGATTTCATCATTCCGTTACAGCGTAAACATATCATACATTGTGGAAACCTGAATAATATAAGAATATATAGAACGTTAAGATAGATCATTAGCACAAAAAAATAAAAGCAAATGAAGTAAAATCATTTCAAAATCAAATTACTAGCAAAATTAGATTTCCCTAGCGTATATACCTACGAAATAAATATATAATTCGAAGTCAAGGGTACGCTGGCAAATTGAAATGAAAAGAGTCATGAACAGTTACCTGTCGCAGGAATGAAAAAAAAAAAAAAATGTCTAATTAGTCCAGAGAAAAAGGTAAAATTTCTTTCACAAATTTGCATGTAGAGTTTGTTTATGTTAAGCTGGTACGAGCTTCTGCATGTACTGTAAGCATGATCTGTGTATGTGTACTTGTCTAGTTGAGAGTGAGATGAGAGAGAAGAGAGAAAATTGGAAAGAGAATGGAAAGAGAGAGAGAGAGAGAGAGAGAGAGAGAGAGAGAGAGAGAGAGAGAGAGAGAGAGAGAGAGAGAGAGAGAGAGAGAGAGAGAGAGTGAAAAGAGAATGAGAGAATGGAGAGGGGAATAGGGAGGTGGGGGGGGGGGGTGAATGAGAGAGGGAGGAAGGGGAAGTATGAGTGATAGATGGAAGGGTAAAGATATATATATATAGAGAGAGGGAGATTAACTGGTGGAAGAAAGAGATGGAGAAACAAAGGGAAAGAGAGAAAGAGAGGGTCAAAAAGAAAAACAAAATTAGAGACAGAATCTTAAAAATGGAAAACAGACAAAGGCGAACGACAAAAACAAAGAACAAATAACAACAGTAACAATAAAAGGAAAACAAAGAAGAGACAAATAGAAATAAAAAGAAACTTCACACTTGGCGCCGGCAAGGTTAAAATACACACTCCTCTTATCATCTTATCACGTGTTCTCAAGTTACATTCAAAAGAACACGACCTAGAAATAAACAAAGTGTGCAGTTGCAAGGAAAGCCCATTAAGTCATGGCGTCTCTAATTCCGGGTTGAATTGCAAGGCGGAAATGAGCATGTCAATTAGCATGACACGGGAATGACATGCGTGAGTGTTGCATGGTTGCAAGGGTCATGCAACGTAGAGGGAAGAGAGAGGGGGGGGGCAAGCTCGATTGAGGCCGGTTCTTAGAATGTAACAAACGTGGCACAGTTCATGTCTGCTCGTTTGTACACAGGGCAATTACAGTGGGGGTATGCATGCAATGCGCACTTGCAAAATGCATAGCATAATGACGAAAATGGTAATGAAAATAATAGTGAGAGAAATAATTTTATTATCATTATTACCATCATTACCACCACCATCATCATCGTCATCCTCCTCCTCATCATCATTATTGCTATCATTATCATTACCATCATCATCATCATCACCATCATCATCATCATCATCATCATAATTATCATCATCATCATCGTATTCCTCCTCTCATCATCATTATTGATATCATTATCATTACCAATCATCATCATACAATTCACATCATCATCTCATCACCATCATCATTATCATCATCATCATCATTATCATTATCATTATCATTATCATCATCATCATCATCATCATAAACAACATCATCATCACTATCTCATCATCATCATTTTTATTTTCATTATCATTTTTATTATCATCATTACAACAATCCTTACTGTTGTAATGATAATAATGATGATAATAATACTGAGAGTAATATATACCAAAATCATCCTCATTATATAATTGACAACAGTTTCAGTGATCTACCTTCTGCAGCACCCTATCTCCCCAGTCTCCAAATTTTGATATTTATTCCAGCGCCTGGCTCCAGAAACTTACTGTATACTCAATACTAGCATAAAACCGAGTCAACACGACAAGAGATGAACTAAGCCATACAGATTATAAGAGTCCCCCCCACCCCGCCCGTAGCAGTGTCCCGTTTTCTGCGTGGTAATGACAATGGAGTGCCTCGTATGTCAAGTGTGTGGAGACAGGGAAGAGAGAGGAGGGGAAGGGGGGGGGGAGAAAATGTTGGCAGATGGGTACGGTAACGGAGAGAGAGAGAGAGAGAGAGAGAGAGAGAGAGAGAGAGAGAGAGAGAGAGAGAGAGAGAGAGAGAGAGAGAGAGAGAGAGAGAGAGAGAGAGAGAGAGAGAGAGAGAGAGAGAGAGAGAGAGAGAGAGGTTAAGATGGAGAATGAGATTAAAAAACAACTACAAAAAAAAAGAAAGCTGTGAGAAAAGAAGCAGAGAGAAAAAGAGCAAAGCGAAAAAAGTGAAGAGAAAAGAGAAAGAGAAAAAAAAAGAAAGAGAAGTGGGTTAAGATGAGAGAGGAGAGGAAAGAAAAAAAAGAGAGAGTAAAGTAAAGGGGGCGACGGAAGATCTAAGATGATAGTGTGTTTGTCTTCTGTCTTAGGAGGGAGGATATAGATATTAATACATTTTCTTCAGTGATGACTCTGGCATATTCAGGTGGACTTATCAGAACATTTCAGTTATGTCATTTACTTGTCATCTGCTTGATTAAGAGTTATCAGTTTTCTTCTATTAGTCCAAATTCTGAAATATGTTATTTTATATCTTAACTTATGATATTTCTTAATAATGATATCTGATAGCCACAATGATAGTAATTAGGATTAGTAATAGTATTACCAATGTTGATATCAATAATAACAATAGTAGTAATAACGATAATGATTAGGAAGAAGGTCACACTTGGTATTACAATCATAAAGATAGGCTGATGGTAATGATAATACTGGAAAGGAGAGTGGCAATGCCAATAAAATTGATATATATACACAACATTCTGCGTGTATGTGTGCTTGCATGTTTACATCATAAACAACTAGTATAGCCATTAGCAATTATCTTTGGATGACAAACAAACACACACACACACACACACACACACACACACACACACATACATCACACACACACACACACACATACACACACACACACACACACACACACATACATATATATATATATATACATATATATATATATATATATTATATATATATATATATATATATATAAAAATATAGTATTTATATATATGTATACCTTATATATATATATATATAAAATATAATATATAAGAGAGTATATATATTCATATATTGTATGTTATATATTATTATATATATATATATATATATATATATATATATATATAATATATATATATATATATATATATATGAAACACACACACAACCACACGCATACACGCATACGACACAACACACCACATGCTATATATATATAATATATATTATATAATATAATATATATTGTATATATATAATATATGTAGATATATATATTATATAACTATATATATATATATATATATATATGGTAATATGTATATATATTTTGAGATAATTATATATATATATAGTATATCAAAATAATATATAGTAT
Organism: Penaeus japonicus; assembly: GCF_977035675.1. NCBI lineage: Eukaryota > Metazoa > Arthropoda > Malacostraca > Decapoda > Penaeidae > Penaeus > Penaeus japonicus. Next base: position 30,610,264 of record NW_028234420.1, read on the forward strand.
ATATATATAAATATTTATATATATAATATATTATTCTATATATATGTTACATTTACATGAAAATGAATATAATTAAAATACATTTACCTGAATATATGTGTCAAGTATATATATGATATATATAGTATATTATATATATAATTAGTATATGAATATATATATATATATATATATATATATATATATTAAATATATAATAATAAGTGTAATATATATTTATAATATACTATATAATTCATATATGTATATATATATATATATCTCATAGTATATCAAAAAAAGAGTATATATGTACTATAATGTGTTATAATATTATGTGAGAGGAGAGAGAGTGTGTATATGTATATACATAACACAAATATTCATGGCAAATGTGAATTTCATAAATTCATTTCATGGTATTCTGTCCTTACATTCATCCCTAGTAGAGGTCAAGTGTGGATCAAACTTTTATCAAACTATTTTGATTAATTTTCGTAGTATTGTCATTTTACTGAATTAATATAGAAAGAAATGAGTTTTATGAGATTCAATTTGGATTGGTTGTGTATTCTTAATCAAATTAACCAATCCAATTCAATATATTACTTAAACTCATTATTCACTATTTATTTATCATGTATGATCCTTTTCGTATCAATCCTGGTCCTAATTATATTCATTCATTCAGTTTTGCAGGTTTTTTATGTTTGCCTTTTTTGTTGTTTATTTTTACTGTCCTTCCCTCATGTTTAAATTGAAAGCAAATATAGAAATGTTAAAGATTCTGATTATATATAAAGATGATGGTGATGATGATAATGATGATATGATAATAATTATCAACACCATCATAAATATCATCATTATCATCATCATCATCATTATTAACATTTTCATTTTCATCATTATCAAAATGGTAATGATGATGAGACTAATAGTGCTAATAATGTCGAAGATGATTATAACTATTGTGATAGTAGCAACAATATTGTTATGGCAATAGCAATAATACTGATAATAATTAAACTATATTGATAATGAAGATGATGATGATCATGATGACAATAAGAATGAAAAAAGAGTAGTGATAATGATAACAATAAGGATATTAATAATAGTAATGATAATGAAAATAAGGATGGTAATAACAATAATGATATTA
>NW_028234420.1:30646407-30656407 GCF_977035675.1 Penaeus japonicus
TCATATATATATAGGTAGTATATGCATATATATATAAATATATATATATATAGGATATATATATATATATATTGTACATATATTATATATATATATATATTATATTATATATATATTTATATATATATATATGTTTGAATATATGTATATGGATATGAATATATATATATATATATTTATATTTATATTATCTTTTTATAATATAATATATATTTTATATATATAATATATATTTATAATATATATATATTATATATAATATAGATTTATATATATATTATATTCTATTATATGTATATTGTATGATGTATGTAAATAGATATATATTTATATATATATATATATAGTATATATATATATATATATATATTTATATATATATTATATATATTTATTATTATATAATATTAATATTTATATATATATATATTATATTAAGTGTTGTTGTTGTGTGTGTGTGTGTGTGTGTTGAGTGTGTGGGTGTGCGTGTGTGAGTGTGTGTGTGTGTGGTGTGTGGTGTGTGTGTTGTGGTGTGTGTGTGTGTGTGGTGTGTGTGGGTGGGTGTGGTGTATATTAATTTATATATCTATAATATATATATATTTATATATATATATGTGTGTGTGTAATTATTTAGATATATATATATATATATATATATTTTTATATATATATATATACATTTATATATGTTAAATATATCATATTTTATATATCTTATATATACATATATTTTATATATATATATAGATATAAATTATTAATATTTATTATATATATAAATATATATATTTATATAGCTTGATGGTAGTAGATAGTGATAGATAGATGATAGATTAGATGATAAGTTAGATATTGTAATTATATATATATATTATAATATATATATATATATATATATTTTATTTATAGATATATATATAATGTATATATGTTTCTATTTATTATATATATATATATACATTATTAAATAATATATATTATACATTTAGATATTATTATATATTATTAATATATATATTATATATATATATATAGATTATATATATATTTATATATATATATACACAACACAATTCATAAAAGGTTATGTATGGGTATGTTTATATAACGCCTCTCTTCTTACCTGTCTTCGCCTTTTCTCTCTTCTCTTCGCCATAAATTAAGAGACTTTACGCAGAAGTGTTAAATTAATTTTCTTCTAATGAACTGCTCTGGCGCCGGGAACTTTTCCGCGGTTTAATCGCATTACTAGCAATTAACGATCTCTGCCGTCATCTGAAACAAGCAAAGGAGCACAAGATTCCTGGAGCAGATGTCTAGGGACTTGGGGGGGGGGGGGGGAGGAGGAGAGGGACGGGAAGGAGGAGGAGGAGGAGGAGGAACAGGAGGAGGAGAGGGACGGCAAGGAGGAGGAGGAGGAGGAGGAGGAGGAGAGGGACGGAAAGGAGGAGGAGGAGGAGGAGGATGGGGGAGGAGACGGGGAGGAGGAGGAGGGGGAGGGGGAGCGAGAAGGAGAAGAGAAGAAAGTTTGACGGATGGTAGAGGGACTGAGATAGGGGGGGGGGGTAGAACCTTGGAGGGTGAGGGAGAAGCTGGGGGAAGTAAGGAGAGGAAGAGGGGACGAAGCAGAGAGAAAAATGAAAATAATGATAAAGATGATGATGATGAGTTTCATAATCCTTACCTAGATAATAAGAATTATTATTGATTATTTTTTCAACAAGACATAGCAATATACACAATAATAGATATACCAAAACTTTAAAAGCACAAAACGAAGAGCATTTACAATAACACAATATGGCATGAATGAATAAATATGCAAATAAGTTGCACAAATATACGAAATGCGAAACAGCAAATACCTTTCAGCAGTAACTCACTAATGCACTCCTTCTGTGCCAGGATGGAAAATGCATGACGAATTCATGACTAATAAAAGATAAAAAATACATGTCCATTTCAGACCTACCTGTCGCTCAATAAATATTTCCTCCCCCCCCTACCCAAGACCCCACCCCCTCCTACCTCTTCCTCCCCGACAGCGAACATCTTCCATTAGGTTTGTTTCTGTTTTGCCTTTTGCACGTACATATGTGTGTATATATGTGTATACATCCATATATAATATACACACATACCTATATATATATATATATCATATATATATATAGTTAACTCTAATATATATCTAATAGATATATATATATATTACCCATCTAAAATATTTTATATCAATACAAATTTATATAATTTAGATATATATATGTATATAAATCTATATCATTGATATATATTCAATAATATCTATATATACATATATATAATATATACATACATCTATAACTATTGATATATATACATATATATATATATAGTACTATTAATATATATATATATCTTATGTATATATATATACCTCATATATATATATATAACAAATCTATAAATTATAACAATCTAAATAAAATCTAACTTTTTTCTCAAATATATAACTATATATATCATATATATATAATATAATAATACAATATATAATATATAATAATCAATATATACATCTAAACAAATTATTTATATATATACTATATATAGATATATGTAAGTTAATATATATATATATATAATATCTATCATATATTTATGTATATAATATAAATATATATATAAAATATATCATATAAACATACATTATATAATTATATATATATATATATAAATATATATAGAATATATGCATGAGTAAATATATATATATATTATTGTATATATATATATATATATATATATGTATATGTGTTGTTGTGGAAGTTGTGGATGGAGTTGTGAGAAATTTATGTGTGTTGTGTTTTGTGTGTGTGTGTTGTTTGTGTGTTGTGTTTTAGTTGTGTGTTGGTGTGTGTTTGTGTTAGTGTTTTATAATGTAAGTATAGTTTATTGTGGGTTGGTTGTGTGTTGGTTTATTATATAATATATATAGATATATATTATATGATCGAATAATCGATATTAACTATACGTTTTTGATATTTTATATATAGATATATATTATATATATATATAATATATTATATAGTTGAGGATATATTTATATATATATTTATATAATATACTTTATTTATATATATATATATATGATTATTATATAATGTATTATATATTTAAAAAAAAATATACTATTAATAATATATATATATTTATATATATGATATATATATATGTATATTTATATATATATGATAGTTATAATATATGAATAATATAATATATTTATATATATATATATTATATATAAGTATATATACATATACATATATCTACACTAAACACATACACACACACACCATATATATGCTTATAGAATATATAAATATATATATATATATATATATATATATATTATGTATCTATAATTATAGATAGTATCTCTATCTATCTATCTATTATCTGTCTATCTATATATCTATATAACTCAAACTAAATCAAAAAAAAATATATATACTATATATAAACTAATAAAAATAAGTAAAAAATCTAAAAATATAAATAACAAAAATATAAATCAAAAAATAACACACACATTATTAATGAATTTATTAAAAATAAATAAACTAATAATATAATTAATTAAATACAACTATCTCACACTCAAACCTAATCACACTATAAAACTCAAAAAATTCTATATAAAAAAAATAACCTAAAATCACACATACAAAATAAATAAAAATCAAAATTATATAAAATTCAAATTAAATAAAAATCAAATTAACCAATACAACCAAATCAAATACACTAATTACTATAAATTAAATAACACTAACAACACTAAGAACACACACTATATATTATAAATCAATTATTCTAAGTCAAATAAATAACAATATAATTACTCTTATATAACTAACACTAAATCAATATAATATCTAACTAACTCAAACTCTAACATTAAAACTAACATATACAAAAATATAAAAAAACATACCCCCACACACACACACACTAAATCAAATATAATATATAATGAATATATATCATATATTTAATCAATCAAATAAATATACAAAATTAGAATATACCAAAATCTATCTCTATGATATATATAGTATATAAATCTCAATTTATATATATATATACATCCAAAATCTAAATTATATATATTTATGTATATATATACATATATACATATATATATATATATATATATACATCTAAACATATATATATATATGTATATATATGTATATATTATTATATATAATATTTATGTATATATATATATATATGTTATATATATATATATATATATATATATATTATATGTATATACTATATAACTCATATATATATATATATATATATATAGATATTTATAGATATATAGAATATATATATATATATATATATATATATATTATATATATATATGTATGTATGTATATATATCTCTATCTATCTATCTAATCTATCTATATATATATATATATATATATATATATATATATATATATATATATATTATATATATATATGTATTTATTTATTTATGTATATATATATATATATATTTATGTTTTATACTCTATCTATCTATCTATTCTATATTTATATATATATATATATATATATATATATATATATCTATATATATATATGTATTTATTTATTTATGTAATATTATATCTATATATATATTTATGTTTATATTATCTATAGCATCCTATCTAATCTATCTATCTATCTATCTATCTGTCTATTATATATTGCTTACATAGATATATATATATATATATATATTTATATATATAGATATATATCATATATATATATATATATATGTATATATATATATATATATATATATAAATATATATATATATATATATATATTGATCAAGATGTAGGTATAGGCATATGTACTTTGAGAGAGGGGGGGGGGAAGAAGGAATGGAACCTCTACCTTGCCTTCAACAAATATTACCTCGCTTCTCTATCCCCCCTTTTATCCCTCCTTTTACTACCTCCCAGTTATAAATATTCCTTCTGTTTTTATCTCATGGCATATTTATATCAAATTCATACTCTTCCTTTATTCCTTACTTCATCCCGTTATTCATATCTCTTCTCTTTTTCACCCCCTTTTCTTTTTATTTGATTGGTCTTCCTTTCGTCTTTATATCAATGCAAATACTACTGCGTTCACATAGAATTGTTTTTGTTTTTGTTTTTGTTTTTCTTCCTTTATGCCTACCTTTCGTCCGCCTGTCTTCCCTGTAACGTGGAAATTGGATTTAGGACACGATTTGAAGAAGACAAAAAGAGGAAGAGAGAGAGTTTGTGTGTGTGAAATCGAAAATGAGAATGAGTGCGGAGGAGGAAGGAGTGTGAATATATATTAATATATATATATATATATAGATATATATATATATATATATTAGACATATATATATATATCAATATATTTTATATAATGTGTGTGTGGTGTAGTGTGTGTATCGGTGAGTTATATATATATATATATATATATATATATATATCTTATAATATATATATATAGATATAAGTGGATATATATGTATTTGTATAATATGTTATATCTATATATCTATATCTATCGTATCGCTCTCTCTCGCGCTCTCTCTTCCGCTATTTATCTATCCTATCTATAGTTTGTATAGATAGTATATATATATATATATATATATAGATATGATATATATATGTGTGTCACAGTGTGTGTGTGTGTCTGTGTGTGTGTGTGTGTTTGTGGTGTGTGTGTGTGTGTGTGTGGTGTGTGTTCGTGTGTTTAGATAGAGAGAGAGAGAGAGGAGAAGATAGATATATAGATGAATAAATATATATATTATATATAATATAATTGTGTGATATATTTATATATATATTTTATATATATCTATATATATCATATATATATATATTATATATAGTTTTTTCTGGTTATATGCATATATATGGGTTGTATATGTAGATTGATATATATATTTATAATAGATAGAATAATTATATATATATATATATAATATATATATATATATATATATGTATACATACATTATATAGTGATAATTATATATATTATATATATATATATATATATTATATAGTTAGATATATATTATATATATATAGATAGGTATGTATGCATATATATATATACATTATATTATATAGAATATATATTAGAAGATATATAATATATAGATATATATTTATAGATATATATAATATATATAATGTAGAGAGAGAGAGAGAAAGAGAGAGAGAGAGAGAGAGAGAGAGAGAGAGTGGAGAGAAAGATAAAGAGAAAGAGAGAGAGACGAACAGAAAAGCTCTGGATTGGTATTCAAGCCTCGATATACGAAAATGTGTTCCCTGGCAGAAAGAAAATTTGGACTCCATTGTCGAATTAAGAAAACTCCTGTCTTGCTGTTTCCGTAGAAAGTGTTTCTTGAGTCTGACTGTACCGTCATCTCTTCTCGGGATTCCATTGGAGAAAATCCTTGAGTTTAAGTAGAAAATAGATAGATGAAGAGGAAAATTGATGTAAAAAAGTGAAGGAAAGAGAAATTATATGAAATAAGATGAAAAGATGAATATTAAAGGAAAAGTTTTGGTTACAATAGTTTGAAGAAGTGGAAGTAAAATTCAATTTCTCTTTCTACGCCCCCGCCCATCCTCTCCCCATTAAAGATAGAAGGTACAGATCAAAAGAACTTACATCTTCCACCTCTGCTAAGATAATGGAATGAGAGAGTGGGTTGAGCCAAAATAAACTGATGGTACTGTTTAAGGCTGTGTGAGTACTGTCATGTGTGTGTGTGGGCGCGCGTGTGTGTGTGTGTGTGTGTGTGTGTGTTTGTGTGTGTGTGTGTAAGTGAGTGATTGAGTGAGTGTGTGTGTGTGTGTGTGTGAGTGAATGAGTGTGTGTGTATGTGTATTAGTGAGTGAGTGATTGAGTGAGTGTGTGTGTGTGTGGATTGTATAGGAAGTGGTGTGTGTAGGGTGATGGAGAAGGAGGTGTGATCGATGTGTTACACTAAGCATTAGGACTAAGAATCAGCTGGAGTGTGTTTGTATGTGATTTTTATATGACTGTAGTGTCACTATGTAAAGGTATGTATGGCCTATTAAGTATATATCATAAGTGTCCCACATTTTATAAAGTAGGTAGATTAACTTCATTTATTATAATCTCGTTCACAATGCTTGTCCAAAAAAGCATATGTAAAAAATGTCAGTTATTTGATGTTTGTTTTATTTTCTCTCTTTTTTTTTTTTTTTTCTTTTTTAGGTGCATAGGATACAGTATTATTCAACAAAGAATAAATCACAACCACGCGTTTACATGAGACTATTTTGTCTTGTCGCTTGCTCGCTTTTCTCTCACTCTCTCTCTCTATCTCTTTCTGTCTATCTATCTATCTGTCTGTCTGTCTATCTATTTATCTATTTCACTCACTATCTCTCTCTCACTCTCTATCTCTCTCTCTCTCTCTCTCTCTCTCTCTCTCTCTCTCTCTCTACTCTCTCGCTCTCTTCTCTCTCTCTCGCGATATAATCATTATATAGATATATAAATGATATATATAAATATATATAAATATATGACATATATATATATAGTTAGATATAGAAGATATAATATATATATATATAGATATATCTAATATATGTATATAGAGATATATAACATTTATATATATATATATATATATATATATATATATATATATATATATTATTATTTATATATATATTGATACACACACACACAAACACTCACCACACATCACACACACATTACATATATTATATATAGTTATATATATATATTTATAGTATAAATATTCTATATAAGATATATATATGTATGTATATATATATATATATATATATATATATATATATATATATATATAAATATACAATTATATAGATAGATAGATATAGATATAGATATATCTCTCTCCATCTTCGCTTTAAAATAGAGGTAATGATAAGAGCAATAGTAATAACGGTGACAACGGTAGTACAACCGACAATTGCAATAGAATAAGATTAAGTATGAAATCGATAGGGTGCAAAAATATGATTTCTTTGTTAAATCACCAAGATTATCGTGTTCTTATTTAGATATTCAAACGTCCATAAAGTAAAACGTATTTACAAGTAATACCATTACATGTAGCGTGGCAGCACGAGATTGCATTATTGTATAATCTGTTAATAAACTTGATCAACATTTTACCCCAACGATATATACCAACAATGATAAATTAAACACAATTAAAAAGTAAAACTAGGTGACATCATGGATAAGATTATCTGAAATCTGATCAAATACATTAAAATGAACAGATTGAACAAAGAAATGCTGACCTTAGAATATATATAAAAAAGGGATATCCATATTTGTATAAGATTTAGAAAATAATGTTATATGATTTTAATGTTGATGCAATTATTGTTATACAACTTTATAATCTAATTATTGCTGTTCGTTGTTTGTTGTTAATGATCATCTGTAATAATCTCTTATGATTAGTGATCATAGTAATAACAGTGAGAATATTGATCATGATAATAGCACTTATGAAGATTATAATGGTTAATATCAATATCATCACGCTATAGAAATGATGGTAAAAATTATGATTATTATCTTGATAACGATGGTACAGTTGCAACCATAATAACACTTCAGAGATAATGAAACTATCCCTAAATTCCAACCTTGATGATAATGAAAATGTCGATTGAGACAAATAATTATATTTTTCCGTCTTCCTCTCCTTTTCCCTCCTCCTCCCTTCACTCTCTTTTCCCCCTACCCTCTCCCTCTTCCTCTTCCTCTTATCCTCCATCCTCCTCCCTCTCCCTCTCCTCCCTCTTCCTCTTCTTCTCTTCCTATTCCCCCTTTCCCCTTTTCCTCTACCTCTTTTCCTCCCTCCTCCTCACTTCCTCTTCCTCTTTTCCTCCTTCTTTCTTCCTCCTCCTTTCTTTCTCATCTTCCCTTCCGCCATTTCTCTTCCTCCTCCTCACTCCCTCTTCCTCCTCCTTTCTTATTCTTCCTCCTCCTCTTCTCCTCCTTCTCACTTCTTCGCTCCTCCTTCCATCATTCTCTTCTAACTCTTCTCTTCCTCCTCCTCTCCTCCTCTCTCTCTCTCTTCCTCCTCCTCTCCTCCTCCCGATCTCTTCCTCTTCCTCTCCTTCCCCCTCTCTTCCTCTTCCTCTCCTCCTCCTCCTATCCTCCTGCTTACCAAAAAGCACAATCAAAATATGATTTTTCCAATTTACTGAAAAGAAAATTAATTACAAAAAAATAAAAAATAAAAAAATGAAAAGAAAAGAAAAGCTGACCTTGGATATAGCAGTTGCCTTTGAAAAGACTCCCTTCTTTTAAGGGTGGTTGGGGGTGGGGGGTTAGGGGGGGAGGCTGCACTACCACCGGTCAAAGAAGGAAACGGAGACGAAGGGAATCTTGTCGAGACCCTGAAGCGCTGGGTTAAAACTGGCAACATGAACTCGCCCGACGGTTAAAGGAAGAATGAGGGAAAAAAGAAAAAAAAAAAAGAAGAGGGAAAAAGAAAATCGGAAAACGTTTGAAATAACGTGAATAACGATGGATGGACGACCTCCTCCTCTTCCACCCACCCTCAAAAAAAAAAAAAAAAAAAAAAAAAAAAACGTCTCTGCTGGATCTATGAGATTCTTTGAAGATTCGGAAGAGACTCTGACAAGAGGCAAAGAGACTGTGGAATTTGCCTTAAAAGGAAAGATAAAAGATTTGAAAAAAAGGAAGAAAAATATGTATATGAAAAGCGAAAATATTCAACTAAAATGATTCGTGAAATAGGTAATGAATTTTTACATTCTCTTTATTGAAGCTTAACTCCGCCCATTTCCAAACACGTGGGAATATAATAGACAGAATAGCCAATAGATACAAATTGAGGCATAGATGAAAACGCAG
>NW_028234420.1:30663907-30671407 GCF_977035675.1 Penaeus japonicus
CTAGAACATGTGCAGTACTATTAAGTACCCAATTTTCTGTATCTCTTGTAAAGAGGGATTTCCTGGTATAATTTACTATATAATCCAAAGTCTTTGGCTCCTTTCTTTATCAGGCCTAAGGGCACCTACCACTACTGGGATCGTACGAGTCTTTAGGTGCACATCTTTTCTACTTCTATCTCTAGAAATCTTTATATTTCGAATGCGCTTTCAAATGTTTTCGCAGCTACATTCGGTCAGAGGGCACACATATAGACATATATCCATAATGAGAACGCCAGCATTGATTGTTTCTTTCTATCTTACTTACCAATATCAGGAACGGTTTGCTTGTATTGTGCCGGTCAGTTTGAAATCGGAAAGTCCCAAAGAATAGTAACATCTTTTTCCCTGTGACAGTTTCTGGATGGGGTTGTTATACCAGTCACTTTGGGTTACTTGATGGAAAAGCGGTTACATAATTTCCAATGGAGTATTGACCAACCTGTCATGTCTGTTTTTATACTCCTGGTGTTAGGATGGAGCAGCCAGAAACAAGTGTGATCGCTTGTTTCTATTCTTTCATCGAGAATTCTACACTTTGGGTCAGCCAGTTATGTAAGACATTGGCTTGATAGTTTCGTTGTAAACAATACTTTGATCCTGTTGCTGCAAGAATTGAAGCCCTCGGTTTCGCTCTTTCAGTCCGGAGTACGTAGCCAATTGATGGGTTGCTGTGTGTCTATTCAGCATTATTGGCTCGAGCGAAGCAAACTGTCCATGGAGAGGTTTTTTCTTGGCCCAGCGAGATTCAAGTTGTTTTAAGCCTTATGTTTCGTTTCTTCTTTGTTTTGGAACAATCTCAGTTTGGTGATAATATGGGGATTTGGGTTGATTTCTATTTCAAGGTCAAGTTCCCGAGAAAATTTGTAGATTCCTTAGTAACGGTGAGTGTAATGTTTTTGAGTTTTCATGCGGTTTACTAAACTGGAGCATACCAGTCTTCACGTATTGTCAAGTAATTGTAGAGGCCTGAATCGTTGACGTTTTGTAGGAAAGTTCGCTGTATCATACCTCTTCTCCTTTTGCTAGTGGAAGGTTACAATCGGTCAACATCAGATTCGGATGGAGCATTTCTGTTAACAAGTAAACAGTTTTCTAATTTTACTATCTAGTCTTTTGAGTTCACTCAAGTTCAATTTATTATATTAAAACTGTAAGTTTACTACTGGTAATGCTCAAGGTGGATATAGCGGTGAGCTTTGTTTTTGAATTTCAAATCAGTTTCCGATAGATATTGATTCAGCGTAAACATTCTTTCCTAATTTTATCTTCATTTTAGCGTGTTTGTATCATCGCCTCATTGGAAAACAATATTTATATGTACATTCTTGGTTCAGCTCTTTAATGACAGAAGTCGTCATCTTAAGCACAATATTCATCGTTTTGCTCTAACTTCCCTTTTTTGAATGTGGCCTTTGCACATTTGCTTACAATACTCCATTCCTATTGTATCACTAAATGCCTTTTACTGTTTTTCAGTACCCCTCAAGTTCGTGTCATTAGAAGCATATAGTTTAGATCGTCATGTCAAAATAGATGGCTTTTTCTGCGTTCGAAGATTTTGTATCCATATCAGTTTGGTTAAGGAGTCTGGAAGAGAGGGGCATAAGTGCCATGCAAAATACAGAGGTGACAAAGAGTCGCCCTGGAAGATACACATTTTATTTTCATGCAGTCGGAGGACAAGATACAGTTAGAGTGGGCTAAGAAGAGATTAGTCTCCCACATTCCATAGATGATCTGGCAGGAAATTATAAATGGTTAGGTGATAATTTAAAAGTTCTGAGCACCGCCCCCTAATATCAAGAGTGGGGTTACACTATCGAAGGCCGTCTTTTACAAGACCATACAAGAAGGCTGTGCTCAAGTTACGCTGTTTACGATTTTGCATTTTCGAGCAACATTTTGGTATCAGTAATTGCTCTTTGCAACATACGAGCCCTTTTAAGCATTCTTTTTGTTCGATTGGGAAAAATGTTCGTGTTCCTCTAGGATGTGGCTAGGTTCTTTCTGAAACGGACAGAAGGTTAGAGTTTGTACGATGTGGATAAACTAGTGATTGGCCTATGTTTTTGGAGTCCTCAGTCTCAACTGAGCTTAGCAAGTACAATATGTGGGTGCCTTGGCTGAAAACCACAAGTTTGTTCGGTGTGAGGTGGGGTTCGTTTAATCAATTTGTTAAGACTTGATTGCTAGTTATAGAAAGCGTGAACAGATTTGTAGTGTGTCCAGCCAGAAATTAGGGAACCTGGAAATAGTCCGGAGATTTCCATAAAATAACATGGGCATTCTTAATAGTGGCTTTCGTATCTTTACAGTAGTATATCACTCCATTGTTGTTCAGGGATATCTACTGCTACTTTATCTAGTTCTTCAATCCATTTGGAAAAATACGTTTTCATTATGTCCTGTATTATTACCAAATGTTGTTCCAAAAGTCTTTGACTATGATCTTCAGTGGTAATTCTTTTAAAATTCGTATGGTCGTGTTTTCCATTTCTCGGTAAAACTTTCTGGCATCGTCTCAAAAATTTTGTTTTGGTCGCGTTAAAATCGTTTTGCGTTTTGTAAATCGTCGTAGTCTTTGGGCTTTCACTTGCAGTTTTTGTTAAAGTTTCTTCTTTAATGACAGGTATTTGTTCCTAATTTTCAATTTGAGTATTTTCTTATTACTTGTTGGGATTTTCTAGATTTTGATATTCCCTTCTTTTGGAGTTCTTCTAGTCTTAGAGATCTCTCTTTAAAAAGTTCTCACTTTCTTTATCAATTTGTTTCTGCCATTTAGGCTTAGAAGGGGCCTCGTGGCGAAATATCCCTGTATTTCGTTTTCGGTTTATTTTTTATCCCAGATTTTTTTGTAAATAAACTTGTCGATGTTGCGGTAAATTAGTTGGTGTGAGTTCTGTTAAATTGGGTACTCTTTCAGTACAGAGTTGCCTTAAAAAAAATTGCTACATTGCCAAGGTTTGAATAATTTTTGTAAATTTATGAATTTGTCTGATTTTCAGGAAGGGTTCTCGTCTCCCAGCTATATCAGTGTGCATTACAATAGACAATTCTTCAAGTTATGTCTGTCCCTTCATAGAGCTATAATCTCTTCCCTGAATCGAAAATCATCTTCAGCTTCATCATTCCTAAATTTTGCTATTCGTTTTTCCACCTCGTCATCCACTACTCTTGTACGTTGTTTTCATTTCATCGGGCCCCTGGGGGGCTCAGGCCTCAGCATTATTCAATATCATTTGTCATCAGGTTCCACTGCTTCAGGTTCATCTAGTGGTCGGGGTTCGGCTTTAACCTGTATTTTAATTAGTTTCAATTTCCATATCTGTTATATTTTCGGGAGTAAGGGATAATATATCTCCTCACATTTGCTAGTTTGTTTGCCAATCCATAAAAATTCTAGTTTATTCGCTATCACTATTACGTCTACAAAACCATGTATTAGAAAAAGGCGTCTTAGTATTATAGGGTTTGCGGTTTTTCTAGCCATAAATAAAAGCAAGTACAGTACTTTTTCCTTGTGTTTCTCGTGTCTTATCTCTTTTCTTTTTTTTTCCCTTTTTGGATTTTGTTTTGGAGTTGTGACCCGAGGGGCCAGGGTTGGGAGAAACTCCCGTTCTGGTGACCACTTGGGCATTCGTTAAGAGAAGAATTAGACGATCAGTAGCAGATTTTTCGGACCTCAGGTGGTCTTGCCTGAGGGGACGCGTCCTCTGTTGACGCCGCGCGACGGACGATGCGGTTATGATTTTCCTTCTAGTTTTCATTTCATTTCAAATCTATGCATTTTAGCCCTTACTGCCAAGGGACATTATCATTGTCATTAGAAAGTTATTGCTAATCAAGAGCTGAAGACCCCCACTCTTTCCGCGCCATGAGACTTAGCTGATCCCGCGGACCAGTCAAACGCCGGTATTTCACGTTCGGGGCGAGGATTTTTATATCTGAGGTTCTCAACTCATATCTTAGGTTTATGCCATTAATAAGGCTTAGAGAGGCCTAGTTCCCTCATTGTAGAGAGAAAGATATTACAGACAAATCAAACCATACAGTGCACCAAAAAACCCCCAACACCCCGCCCACCGACTACCGTCCGGGGGAAAAACAAGCCACAGAGCAAAAGTCATGAGATAGGCGAGTCCCGACGACCCGGGTAAGAACACACTGATGTATACCACCCAAGCTCTGAACAAAACCACCCCCAGACTGCGCATTATAACCCAGACAAACCAAAGGAAAGGGGCCAAAGCACGAAACAAACCATAGGGCCAAGACAGCAAGCAAATTTTCCTTACTTCTATAGTTGGATATCACGCGCCAGTTACAGTTGGTATCTCAACGTCCCTGCGGATTTTATTATTATACAACAAATTATTATTTATCATTATTATACATTATTATCTATTATGTAATTATCATTATAAACTATTATTATTATCATTAAAAAATATAAAAATGCCTCTTCTTCTCCTTCTTCATCTTCTTCCTCTTCTTTTTTTGCTGTTGTTGTTGTTGTTTTGTATAATGTTTCACAATAGTGTTTTGTTTTTATATTTTTCCTTTGTGTAATTCTATCATATGCTGTTTTCGTTTGTTTGATGTTTGTTTGTACATATGTTTTTGTATGTGTATACTTCGTTTGTTTTGACTCCTATATACTTTGCCTCAATTCTTTTCTTTCTTTGTTTATAACCGTAGCTGAGTTTGGTATATATGTCTTCGAACTATTTGCTACGTCCCAAAACGTCCTGATTTTCTATCCTAAATCAATATCTTTTTCATTTTGTGCGTGGTTCTGTCGTTTAGATGAATTATATATGCAAGGAAATGCGCCGTTTTGTTTTTTATTGATATTGCTTGAACTGAATTGTTGCATAGTTTTTGCTGCTCTGTTGTTAATCCTATGAATTTCTATATCATTATACGACAGTGCAATGACCTGATTTTTTCCCTGTTAACTTTGTAATGAAGTGAAAGGCACATAGTAGAGTAATTTCGTCGCATCATTTCAACGTGAGGCTTCAAATTTCCGTTCTCGATGATTTCCTGGTCTTTCAAATTGCATTGCCTTGAGTAAACGCTGATGCAATACTGTTGTTCCAGAATTATGTTCTTTTTCAAGATTTGATATTTGTGCTAGCTTTGGACAGCCAGTTACAATATGTTCTCCTGTTTACTAATGATCAGTACATGTTCTGCAATCGTCTGACTTTTTGTTTTCAGAATATGATACGCATGCCAGTTAGTATTCGAAATCTGGTCTTGTGTTGTTGCAATTAGTCTTTCTTTGATTAATTTAAGGTGTAATTTGAGTGAGTATTTGTGTTGATAGCACATCTATTTTCCTCAAATCCTTTCGTCCATTATCCATACCGAGTTTCACCTTTCCATTTGCAGTAAATACTCCGCCACTTTATACACACACACACACACACACACACACACACACACACACACACACACACACACACACACACATATATAATATAAATACTATATTACTATATATATATATATATATATATATATTATATTATATACATATATATATATATATTATATATATATTAGATATATATATATAAAGATCTTATATATTTATATATATATACATATATATATATATATATATATATATGTAAATAATATATATATATATATATATATATATATATATATACATATATATATATTATCATATAATTATATATATATATATATATATATACATATAGATATATATATATATATATATATATATATATATATATATATGTGTGTGTGTGTGTGTGTGTGTGTGTGTGTGTGTGTGTGTGGTGTGTGTGTATATATATATTATATATAATATATATAGTAAATATATATAGTATATATCATATATATATATATATTTATATATATATATATATATAGAATATATAACTTTTTTCCTTATTCTCCTTTTGACATGTCCTAGTTTTACGAAACCTACTTCCTGAAGTATAAGTATCACTTGACTTTTCTCTGCATGTCCTGTTGACATAATATTTCCTATTTCCTATGCTACTTGACCTTCAGTTGTTTCAACTATATGTATTATCTATTTACATTGGCTCAAGGGTATAGTGCTCTTTATAATGTCATCTGCTTTTTAATCCTTTTTTTTTTGAGTCCCGCTTATTATTCTAGCTGTGTATGTTATCACTGGTAATGCAGAGGTGTTTATTCAAATCATCATCATAACTGGCGTTGTTTTGTTATCCTTATCATTATCAAGCTTATTATCATTATGATTATTATCATTACTATTTTCATTATAACTATTATCATCATTAATGTTAGAATTATCATTATTATTGATCAATAAAATTATTATTGCCGTTAAACTTATCATTACCATTATCATCATTATCATTTTCATTATCATTATCATCATTATCATTTTTATTATCACTATTATTATCATTATTATCATTATTGTTATTGTTGTTGTTATTGTTATTATTATTATTATTATTATTATTATTATTATTATTATCATCATCATTATCATTATTACCATTATTATCATTATTATAATCATCATCATTATTATTATTTTTATTATTATTATTATTATTATTATTATTATCATTATTATTATTATTATTATTACTGTTATTATTATTATTATTATCATATTATTATTATCATTATTCTCATATTATTAATATTATCATTATCATTACCATTATTACTATCGTTATCATTATTTTTTATCATTATTATCATAATTGTTATTAACTTCATCATCATTACTATTTATACTAGGATGACTATTAT
Organism: Penaeus japonicus; assembly: GCF_977035675.1. Classification (NCBI taxonomy): domain Eukaryota; kingdom Metazoa; phylum Arthropoda; class Malacostraca; order Decapoda; family Penaeidae; genus Penaeus; species Penaeus japonicus. The sequence goes on from NW_028234420.1 coordinate 30,670,754, forward strand.
CATTTTCATTACCATCATTATCAATGATACTTTTATCATAATTATTAATATTTTTCTTCCTTATTATCGCTATTATCATTATCATTATCCTAATTACCATTATCATTATCATTATCATTATTGCTAGCATTATTGTCTTTATTATTATCATTATCTTCATCACCATTATTATTATCATTATTATCATTCCCCTTACTATCATTATAATTGTTACCATTAGTATAATTATTATCATTTGAGGTAATAATACCCCATTATTTTATATTCATTTGTTTATTTAATCATTATCATCTTTAATATTATTGACAAATTACGGTTATCATTATTTTCATCATTATCTTTACCATTATCCTTATCTTTATTACTACAATTTCTTTATTGTTTTTATTATCATTATCATTGTCATCCTTATCAACATTATTATCATTATCATTAAAATAATTAATGTAATTACTTATATTATTGTCATTATTATCATCATTATCATTATCAATGTTATTGTTAATAATATTATCATTATTACTATCACTATCATCATCATCATTATCATTACCCTTATCTTCATAATCATTTTCATTATCATTGTTATTATAATTTCTATTATCCTCTTTATTAATATCATCATCTTTATAACTGTTATAATCAACGTTATTA
>NW_028234420.1:30676407-30678907 GCF_977035675.1 Penaeus japonicus
TCTTTCTCCCTTTTCCCCTTTCCCTAGCCTTTTTCCATTCCTCGCCCCCCTCCTCCATATCCCCTTCCCCATCTTTCCACCCCTTTATCCCTTTCCCTATCCCCCTTCATTTTTTTCCCATTCCTCAGCCCCTCCCCTTCCCTATCCCCCTCCCCTTTCTCCTTTTCCCTCCCCCCTCCCCTTTCTCCCCTTCCCTATCCCCCTCCCCTTTCTCCCCTTCCCTAATCTCCTTCCATTTCCCCTTCCCCATCTCCCCCCCCCTTTCTCCCCTTGCCTAACCCCCTCCCCTTTCTCCCCTTTCTCCCCTTCCCTATCCCCCTCCTCTTTCTCCCCTTCCCTATCCCCCTCCTCTTTCTCCCCTTCCCTACCCCCCTCCCCTTTCTCCCCTTCCTTATCCCCCCACCCCTTTCTCCCCTTCCCCATCCCTCATCCCCTTTCTCCCCTTCCCTATCCCCCTTCCATTTCCCCTTCCCCATCCCCCATCCCCTTTCTCCCCTTCCCTATCCCCCCTCCCCTTTCTCCTCTTCCCTATCCCCCTCCCCTTTTTCCCCTTCCCTATCCCCCCTCCCCTTTCTCCTCTTCCCTATCCCCCTCCCCTTTCTCCCCTTCCCTATCCCCCCTCCCCTTTCTCCCCTTCCCTATCCCCCTCCCCTTTCTCCCCTTCCCTAACCCCCCTCCCCTTTCTCCTCTTCACTATCCCCCTCCCCTCTCTCCCCTTCCCTAATCTCCTTCCATTTCCCCTTCCCCATCTCCCCCCCTTTCTCCCCTTCCCTATCCCCCCTCCCCTTTCTCTCTCCCTCTTTCGCCGTAACCCGGTCCTCAAGCCTCCCCTTTTTCCCTTCCCTATCCCAACCTCACCCGTTTCTCCTCTTCCCTTCCCCCTCTCCCCTTTTTTTTCCTCTCCCTATCCCCCTCCCCTATTCCCCCTTCCCTAGCCTCCCTCCCCTTTCCTCCCTCTTATTCCCACCCTCCCTTTCTAACCCTCTTCCCTATCCCCCTCCCCTTTCTCCCCTTCCCTATCCCCCCTTTCTCCTCTTCCCTATACCCCTTCCCTTTCTCCCCTTCCCTATCCCCCCTCCCCTCTCTCCCCTTCCCTATCTCCCCTCCCCTTCCATTTCCCCTTCCCTATCCCCCTCCCCTTTCTCCCCTTCCCTATCCCCCTCCCCTTTCTCCCCTTCCCTACCCCCTCCCCTTTCTCCCCTTCCCCTTTCTCCCCTTCCATTTCCCCTCCCCTTTCCCCCCTTCCCTAACCCCCCTCCCCTTCCATATCCCCTTCCCCATCCCCCCTCCCCTTCCATTTCCCCTTCCCTATCCCCCCATTCCTCACCCCCCTTCCTTCCCCCCTCCTCTCTCCAAGCCCCCATCCCCCATCCCCTTTCCCCCCTTCCTTCCCCCATCCTCTCTCCAAGCTCCCCCCCTCCCCCTCTTCCACACTCTCTCCTTTCCCCGAAGTTTGACGCGGAAAGCGGAAGTGTGTAGGAGACGCTCAAAGTCTGCCGCTGAGAGGAGACGTGCGACGGAAATTGGCAGAGGGGAGGGGAGGTTTAGAAGGGGGGGGGTGCGAAAAAGGGAAGCAGTGGCAAAGAAAGAGGAGGGTGGTGGGGGGGATGGGCGGGGGGCGGGGGGGCGGGGGGCGGCAAGAAAGGAGAACCTATTACCGGACACTTGGAGGGGGGGTAGGGAGGGGGAAGGGAGTCTGGATGAAAGATGTGTTTGGGAAGCAATTTTTTTTTTCTTTTAATCTGTCAAGTGTTTTTTTTTCGGGAAAACCAGTGCCACTATCATCATTGGTATTGCAAACATCACCATGCACGCGACACCAGAGATGGAAGATTGTATGTAGTGTTTCTTTACGTCCTAACCTCATCATCTCTCTCTATCTCTCTCTCGATTTGTCTATCAACCCATTTATTTATTTATTTATCTATCTATCTATTCACCTATCTATCTATCTATTCATTTATCTATTCATCTATTTATCCATCCCTCCATCTCACTGACTATCTTTCTTTTTCTTCTCCATCTATATCCTATATTCTTATTTTCTCTCCCTGTTTCCACCCCTTCCCTCTTTCACTCAAGGCTTCTTCATTCCCTCCATTCTCCCCATCTTTCCCTCCTTCCCTGTCTTTTCTCGCACTCCGTCTCTCTCTCTCTCTCTCTCTCTCTCTCTCTCTCTCTCTCTCTCTCTCTCTCTCTCTCTCTCTCTCTCTCTCTCTCTCTCTCTCTCTCTCTCTCTCTCTCTCTCTCTCTCTCTCTCTCTCTCTCACTCTCTCTCTCTTTCTTCTTTCCTTCCTTTCTTGTCTTTTCTCCCATTCCGTTTTTTTTCTCCTCCTTTCCCTCCTTTCCTGTCTTCCCTCCCTTTCTCTTTTTTTCTCGTCATTCCCTCCCTATCCCTTTTTCTCTTCTTTCCCTCCATCATCCCCTTCTTTCCCTCCTTTCCTATCTTCTATTCCTTTCCCTCTTTCTCCATCCCTTCATCTCACTTTCTGCTTTCTTT
>NW_028234420.1:30711407-30716407 GCF_977035675.1 Penaeus japonicus
AGGTATAAGTTGTACGGAGGAGGTGTACAGGACCCGTCCTTCAGGAATGAAAACCAGACCGGTGTTTGCTAAGGAATCCTCTGACTCCACCCGGGCCCCCACTCCCAAAATAATCTGAAAAAATAGCCTAGCATGAGCTCCACAGCACAGAATATGAAACAAACATACAACTCAGAACATGAGAGTTTTCCTTACTGACTTTCATTTCGAGAACTCTCACTTGTCTCCTCTAACATCAGTTAAATCGTGTATTGGATATGCCCTGTTTACATTTCGAGCTTGACCCGGTCGAAGAGACGTCTCTAATCTCAATCTGTCTATATGAATTTTACTTTCCTTCTTGTCTGACAGCCTTTGTATCTTAAATACTACATCACTAACCCTGTCTATAACTCGATAAGGTCCAGTATACAGTGGCTGTACCTTTTTACTTATCCCAGGCTTTGGCACTGCCTGAACATACACTCGATCACCCTCCTCGACTGGAAGGTGCCTGGACTGAGGCCTATCGCGAGGCCTCCTCTTAATTTCCTCTTCAATGTGATGCTGGCAGCGTTTAAAAACTTTACTACCTATCACCTTAAGTTCTTTGGAATAATTTTCCAAATTATACCATGGGACTGTCTCTTTGGAGAATAATATATATGGCCACTTCGGGTCACGGTGTTTCAGGGCAAAGAATGGGGAATCCTTAATTATCCGGTGATATGCAGTGTTGTATGCTAGGATAGCCATAGCAACATCACATTCCAACTACCTGGGTTATCCCAAACTAAGGTCCGCAGAATCTTTGTTAAAAACACCATTTACTCTTTCTACCTGGCCATTTGAACTAGATGGTAAGGAGTGATGACATGCTTGTTATTATGCAATTGTACACAGAACTCCTTAAACAGTTCATTTACGAACTCTCCTCCCCCATCTGTTACAACATGTCCTGGGGCCCCTTCATTTAACACTACTGTCTCGATGAACGCCCTCGCCACCTCAGATGCCTCTTTTGTCTTCAAAGGGGCTGCATAGAGATATTTGGTCAGAGCATCCACTACAGTAAGGATGTACTTAAATCCCCCTGCCCCCGGAAAAGGTCCGACTATATCCATATGGACCCTCTGAAACGGTTCGGTGACTTCCTTGGAGTGTAATAACGGAGCTGATACCTCCCTCCCGGGTTTACAACGCAGGCAAACTTCACACTTGCTGCAAAATTTTCGCACCGCATCTTTCATTCCCTTAAAGAATGCAAACTTTTCCAGTCTAACCAGAGTAGCTGTTATTCCTCCGTGGCCTGAGATAGGGAGACTATGTGCCAGCTGCAACGCAGTCTCTTTAAAGTCGTCCGGTACCACTACCCTGTAAACTTTAACTCCATAGACATTTGTATATACATTATATAATAGCCCGTCCGGTCTAACTTTATATGTATCCAAACCTCCAGGTGTACGTTTGTTAAACCCCTTCGCAAAGCTGTCCCCTCTACCAAGTGATGTTTGAGCAAACTCCAAAAAGCGTCCCCTTCTTGAGCTTTCCGTAAATCATCTACCGACCACACCTTTATTACCTCTGGAAGCTTTCCCCTGACATCCAGCAGTTATGAACTATCCAAACTAGCAGGTTGTTCCACTGCTCCTCTGGTTAGCTGTTTACTCCGTGTAATGGCTCCCACTACTAAATCATCAATAAGGTGATCAGCCTCTCTTATGCGGGATAACGCATCAGCTACTACATTATCCTTCCCAGGTATATAATCCACCTGAATATCATAATCAGCTATGGCCATCCGCCACCTAGCCACCCGGTCTGATCCCTCCTTATTCGTGAACAAATACCGCAGAGGTTTATGGTCTGAATGAACTTCCACGCGGTAGCCCTGAATGATAGTACGATTTATCTGGAGTCCATAAACTATTGCTAATGCCTCTCGCTCAATCGTACTATAATTCAACTCCGGCCCCTTCAGCGCTCGACTGAAATATGACAAAGGTCTTAGTGCTCCATCATCGCCCCTTTGCTGTAGGACCCCCCCAATTGCGAACTTGCTGGCGTCAGTGGCCAGAACAAACGCTCGGCTGAAATCTGGGAAACTTAACACTATGTCCTCACTCAGAGTCATTTTCAAAATCTCAAATGCTTCCGTTGCCTCAGGGCTCCACTTTAATTTACTCTTATTATCAGCAGACCGAATCCCTCTAGTCAGGTCAACTAATGGTCTCGCTATGCCTGCGAACCCTTTAATGAACTTGCGATAATAATTTGCAGCACCTAAAAATGCCTGCAAATCGCGTACGGTAAGCGGGGGGGATATTCTCTCATTGTCTGAACCTTTTTTGGTTGTGGTTTCACATCTGCTGCCGAAATAATGTGTGCTAAGTAATCAAACTGGGTTTAAAAAACACACATTTGAATAGCTTCAGTGCTAGGTTTGCTTCTTGCAATCGCACCAGCACTGCCCTCAAATTTTCACAGTGTTCTTCCCCCGAATCACCTAGTACGACAATATCATCTAAATACACAAACCCGACCTCCCCTACTAATCCGGTGAGAACTTGCTTTATGATACGTTGGAAAGATGTAGGAGCATCCTTCAATCCAAACGGTAACACATTGCAATGGCAGTATCCGTCTGGCGTCGAGAAAGCCGTCATGTCCCTGCTTTGCGGTGTCAAAGGGATTTGATGATACCCTTGAAGGAGATCGAGACGAGAAAAAAAAAATACTCAGACCCATTCGCTGCAGGATTGTGTCCATGTGAGGCAGTGGATAGCTTCATTTAGAAGCCTCAAATCCAAACACAGCCTCAAACTATCCTCTTTTTTTCTTCGCGGGTAATAATGGACTATTGTAAGAGGACCTTGAAGGCGAAATAACCCCTTGAGCCATCATATCCTCGATTTGGCGCCTAATCTCCTCCCTATACTTCAAAGGATTGGATATGACTTCTTAAAAATAGGTGGTCCCTTAGCCTGACCTCATGAAAGAAATGATCTGAGATCGCCAATGGTTCATCATCCAAAGAGAACACTCTAGGAAATTCCCGAACCAATCCTGATATCATGTCATGTTCCTTTGAACCCCTCGCGAACCAGCCATCCACTTCTTCTAACAACCTAACTACCCTATAATCCATAGTACTTATGCTAGAACTGACAGCCCCTATCGCGACTACATCCTCGTCAGATTGACGTTTTTGTAATCCGACGACGTCCCCTATGCAGACCGTTGTATCTACCTCAACAGGAACATCCTCCTCTACTGCATAAGGAACCCTGAACCAAAGACTGTTTCCGGTCCGTCGTACCCCGACTATCCCTTCCGAAAGTCTTAAGCCAGCTAACTCCCGTGGAATGAATAACATGGAATCTATCCTCCCTGGAACCTTTCCATCCCCACTGAGCTCTAAATCTAAAACACCGCACGACTGTGCTTCCAAAACCTGGCTTTCTCTTAACGTGGCTAACCCACTATAAGCTATACCACTATCTACAATGTCCTCCACCTCAGCTTTGAGTACCTCCTCATCTGGTCTGCTTGCTCGCAACGCACCAGGCATACCCGGAATCGAACTCTCTGGACGGGTTATAGGGCGTACCCTACAACCGCATAGTTCAGTAGCAACAGAACCATCCTCAGGGGGACTCCATACACATCCACATGTTTGACCTTCGATTGACAGGTGGATGGGCTGAGGAGGTTGATTTATAAAAACTACCTGATGCTTTCGAATGAAATCGCACCCTAACAGAAGCTTCCCCGGCAAATTCCACGAATCCGCCACTAAAAAGGAATGCCAAACCTTTACCGGCCCAAAATTCAGAGGGATATCCACCTCCCCCACCTGGCCTATGTCGTGACACCTCCCCACCTAACTTTGAGATTGGAATCCCTGACATCTAAATTTCTTCCTTGCAGAAAATCGCTGCAAACTAATGAACATTCTCCTGCTGTATCAAACACGACTTTAGTAAGTTCATCAAAAACAAATAGGTCAAAAAGAAGTAACCCCGCACCAAAAGACTGTACGGTTATAACCCTACCCCTCTGTATCGAGGAATCTGATGCACCTACTGTTGACTTCCCACGTAACCCGTGATAAACAGTCTCTGCATCCGTCGGAAAACCCATCTACACGTTCCCCTGACCGTCGCCGTTTTTTGGATGGGAGGCTGCAAGCTCTGTCCTCCCTCCATCTCTTCTAGCCTTACCGGACAATGTTTCTTCATATGCCCGTGTTGTTGATACTAGAAACAGAGCATATTCCCTGGTCTCCTCTCCCTCATACCGCGGCCAACCCTTTATCCAGCGGCGGGGCCCCCTGAACTCCAGTCGCACCTGCAGCCGTGACGTCTCTGCAAATCCCGTAGATGTCCCTGGAAAATTTTACAAGACTCAACCCCGTGACCAAAGCGTGAACAATACGAACATTTAATCTGTGGCTGAGCCCGTGGTCCAAACATCCCTTCCCTTATTCCCCTTATAAGTGCAGCACAATCATTCAAGGAGTGACCCATACCTCCGCAAAAAATGCAAGTGGAAGCACTACCAGAATGAGCTGCCTCCTTCTTCACTGCAGGAGAAGGCCCCTTCCCCTTTTTCTGGCTCTCCTGAGGGGACGATGAGGCCGCCAGACCCTTTCCTTGGCTGAAGGCCTTTCCCTCCCTCTTTACTGGATCTTGATCTGGCACTCTCGTAGATGCAGCCACTGCCCCCGACCGAGTGCCTCCCGAGCTCCTTACCTTAAAGTCTGCCACTAACTCGGGGTGATCTGACGCCCAAGAGTTGTATAGCTCGAGAAGCCTGTCCGGCAACACGATATCCTGGAGAGTGTGTTTCTGTACAAAAGAAGCAGGCAAATCCCTAGCAAGTTTTGTACCATAAATCCCCATGATAATGTGTTCCTGATTCTTATCAAATCCTATCAACTCTCTGGCGACCTGATCCAAACGGTTGAAGAATGAAGGAACCCCCTCTCCCTCCTTCCGCCTCATATCCGAGAATCGAGC
>NW_028234420.1:30735155-30740155 GCF_977035675.1 Penaeus japonicus
TTTTCTTGTATTTTTTTGATTTGTCGAAGTGGTTTCTGATTTCTTAGGGAAGAGAGAATAATCTGTTGGATATTTTAATCTATCGGTTTGTTTCATTTGCTCCTATTTTTTTTCTATCTTAATCTCTCTTCTACCTATCCCTTCTCCTATATTTTGTCTCTCATTAATCTCTTTTATCGGTTTCTGTCTCAGCTGTTGTCGGCTTCTCTGTCGTTGATTTATGTTGTCTGCGAGAATAGAGAAAAATGGGAAAAAAGCAAGAAGAGAATATAATGACACACAGGATTACATTCCTCCCCCGCTTCCATGACAGATGCAGTCACTTATAGGTCTAGTGAACACAAGCCTATGAATATAGAAGTCCAGTCATGTATATGGGAAAGCAAATATTGCTAAGAGCTTGGGCGAGGAAGGGGAACGTGTATATATCATCTCCCATTTCCTTCTCCCTCTTTCTTTCCTTTTTCGTTTTTTTCTCTATCTCCTTTTCGATTTCCTATCCTCTTTCCTTTCTACTGCCTCCTCTCTTCCTTTTTCTTTCTCCTCCTTCTTCCTTAGTCTTCTTTTCTTCCCTTACCTTCTTTCTCTTGTTTACTCTCCTTCACCTCTCCCCTTTACTCTTACAGATTGTCATCTTTTCCTCCTGTTCCTTCATCTTTCCCCTTCCCATCCTCATATCTTCCTTCTTCTTTCTTCTGTCTCCTTCCTTCCCCTCTCTTCTCTTATCCCTCCTCTCATCCTTCATTTTTCTCCTCCTTCTCCCTCTATCTCCTTCTGTTCTTCTCTCATCCCTCCTCTCATCCTTCTTCATTCTCCTCTCTCTCCCTCTATCTCCTTATTTACTTCCCTTACCCTCTTCCCTCCGTCACACGGTCCCTTTTTTCTTCCAGATTCCCCTCCTCTCCCCTGCCCATCCCTTCCCCACCCCCTCCCCTCATCCTCCGATATACAAGCCCCTTCTTATCCATCTCTTAATGAATAATACAATACTACACCCGGGAGAGAGAGAGAGAGACAAAAAAAGAAAAAAAAAATACATACAATGACATCATAGTTATCAAAGAAACAAAGAGAACGAGTGAGAGGGACACTGACCCTTAGAAACGGATGCCTTAAGACCAAAAATGCACTTTCTTTGTGTCTTTTTTTTTCTCGAAGCAACGGGGGGGAAAGAAGAGAAGTTGTGATGGGGGGGGGGGCAGGGAGGGAGCTAAGGGATGGGGAAGAAGGGAGGGGGAGTGGAGGAAGGAAGAAGGGAGTGTAAGTGGAGTTTCGGGGGTTTGAGGGCAAGGGAGGGAGTAGAGGAGGAGGGAGTAGTTTGTGTGTGTGTGTATGTGTATGTGTGTGTGTGTGTATTTGTGTGTGTGTGTAGAAGGCGGAGGGGGGGGGGGGGATGGCAGATCATGGTATGAGATTACCCCATGTGTTGTGACTGCTCCTCCGACACAGCCATTTACGTGATGAAACTCTACGGGAAATACGCCGAGACTACTGTCGCATTTTGTTTATAGCTCAGTTTTGTTACGTCCATCTATTGTCTTTATGGTGGTGTCAAAACCCTCGTTGTGATGAGTCATACTCTGTTTTGATTCAGCTGTTTAATTCCAGGGAGTCCCTTTGCCTTTTTATGTGTTTGTTGTTGTTGTTGTTGTTGTGTCTTGTTGAGTATATTTGTTGATTGATTTATTATGAATGTTATCATCATGTTGTTTTAGTCATTGTTTGTATCATCCTCATCATTAACGGATTATGATTATATCCTTATAATCATCACTAGTACCATTATTAATATTACCATCATCATTTTTGTTATCATTACCATTAGTAATATCCTTATTGTTATCATCATCATTATTTTTTTTTCATTCTTATTGTTATCATCATCATCATCTTCATTATCAATGTTGTTTTATCATTTTCAGTATTATTGCTATTGCCATAAAGATATTGTTGCTACTATCACAATAGTCATAATCATCCTCGACATTATTAGCCCTATTAGTCTCATCATTATCATCATTTTGATGATGATGCTAATGAAAATGATAATAAACCTTGATGATGATGATGATAATGATGATATTGATGATGGTGTTGATTATCATTATCATATCATCATTATTATCATCACCATAATTTTTATATATAATCAGAATCTTTAACTCTTTTATATTTGCTTTCAATTCAAACATGATGAAAGGACAGTAAAAATAAACACAAAAAGCAACATAAAAACCTATATATGAATGAATATTAGACATGATAACGAAAAGGATCATACATGAATATATTAATAATAATGATAGTATATATATGGATTGGAATAAGATAACCAACCAAAATTAATATAAACTCATTTTCTTTTATATAAATTCAGTAAAATGAAAATAATACGAAAATTAATCAAAATAGTTTGATCCACACTTGACCAGGGATGAATGTAAGAATACATGAAATAAATTATGAAATTACATTTGCATGAATATATGTTTATATAATATATAATATTTTATATATATATTTTTTATTAAAATAAAATTAAATACATATATATATAATATATAATACATATATATATATATAAAAATATATAAGTATATTTATATAATATATTATATATTTATATATATATATATATATAATATATAATATATAAAAATATAAATAATAGAAAACATATATTCAGGGAAATGTATTTTCATTAATTCATTTTATGTAAATGGTAAATATATAAAAATAAATATATAATAAAATATATATATAATATATATATATAAATATATATATATATATATATATAAAATATATATTATATACATATATATATATATCTATATAATAAAATTATAAAATATATAAATATATTAATATATATATATAAAATAATATATATATATACATGTGTGTGTGATGTGTCGTGTGAGTGTGTTTTCATATATATAGTATATATATATATTATATAAATATATATATATATATATATATAAAATATATATAAAATACATACTTATATTATATATAATATATATATAATATATATTATATAAAATATATACATAATATTATTATAATATATATATATATTATATAAAATAATATATAATATATATTAATATATATATATATATTGTGTTTTGTGTTGTGTTTTGTGTATGTGTGTGTGTGTGTGTGTGTGTGTGTGTGTGTTTGTATGTGTCTATCATCCAAAGATAATTGCTAATGGCTATACTAGTTGTTTATTTATGATGTAAACTGATTTTCACTTCCAAGCACACATACACGCAGAATGCTGTGTATATATAGCAATTTTATTGGCATTGCCACTCTGCTTTCCAGCATTATCATTACCATCAGCCTATCTTTATGATTATAATACCAAGTGTGACCTTCTTCCTAATCATTATCGTTATTACTACTATTGTCATTATTGATATCAACATTGGTATTACTATTACTAATCCTAATTACTATCAATGTGGCTATCAGGTATCATTATCAAGAAATATTATAAGTAAAGATATAGAATAACATATTTCAGAATTTGGACTAATAGAAGAAAACTGACATCTATTAATCAAGCAGATGACAAGTAAATGGCATAACTGAAATGTTCTGATAAGTTCTCCTGAATATGCCAGAGTCATCACTGAAGAAAAAGTATTATAAATTGTGCCTCGCCCCAATGACCGAAAAACAACACACTATCATCTTAGATCTTCCGTCGCCCCCTTTACTTTACTCTCTCTTTTTTTTTCTTTCCTCTCCTCTCTCATCTTAACCCACTTCTCTTTCTTTTCTTTTTTATCTTTCTCTTTTCTCGCTCTGATCTTTTTCCCTCTGTTTATTTTCTCACTGCTTTCTTTCTTTTTTTTGTAGTTGTTTTTTAATCTCATTCTCCATCTTAACCTCTCTCTCTCTCTCTCTCTCTCTCCCCTTCCCATCTCTCCTCTCCTCTTCTCTCTCTCTCCTCTCTCTTTCTCCTTCTCTCTCTCCCCTCTCCCCTCTCCTCCCTCTCCTCCCTTCTCCCTCCTCTCTCTCTCTCTCTCTCTCTCTCCGTTACCGTACCCATCTGCCAACATTTTCTCCCCCCCCCCTTCCCCTCCTCTCTCTTCCCTGTCTCCACACACTTGACATACGAGGCACTCCATTGTCATTACCACGCAGAAAACGGGACACTGCTACGGGCGGGGTGGGGGCCCTTTTATAATGTAGGGCTTAGTTCATCTCTTGTCGTGTTGACTCGGTTTTATGCTAGTATTGAGTATACAGTAAGTTTCTGGAGCCAGGCGCTGGAATAAATATCAAAATTTGCAGACTGGGGAGATGGGGTGCTGCAGAAGGTAGATCACTGAAACTGTTGTCAATTATATAAAGATCATTTCGATATATATTACTCTCATCATTGTTATCATCATCATTATCATTACAACAGTAAGGATTGTTGTAATGAGGATAATAAAAATGATAATAGTATTAAAAATGATGATGATGAGATGGTGATAATGACGTTGATGATGATGATGATGATGATGATGAAGATATGTAATGATGATGAAGAGATAGGATGATGAGATTAGATGATGAATGAAAATTTTATGATGATATGATGAATGATGGTGATGATGTTTTAAGGGGGTAATGAGAATGATACCCAATAATGATGATGAGGAGGAGGATGACATGAATGATGTGGTGTAATGATTGGGAATAATGATAATAAAATTATTCTCTCCCCTATTTTTTTCCCTTACCTATTTTCGTCATTATCCCATGCATTTTGCAAGGTGCGCTTTGCTCATACCCCACTGTAATGCCCTTTACAAAGACAGACATGAACTGTGCCACGTTTGTTACATTCTAAGAACCGGCCTCAATCGAGCTTGCCCCCTCCCCCCCCCTCTCTCTCTCTCTTCCCTCTACGTTGCATGACCCTTGCAACCCGGGAACACTCACGCTGTATTCCCCTTCATGCTAATTGACATGCTCATTTCCGCCTGCAA
>NW_028234420.1:30742312-30744812 GCF_977035675.1 Penaeus japonicus
ATAAATATTATATATAAATATATATATATATATTAATATTTATTATATAAATATATATATATATATATCTATTATATATAAATATAATAAATAAATCTAAATATTTTACTGATATGACGAGGATTGATAGAATCCACAAATAAATATATTAGAGGGGCAACATATTAGCGTCAAATTAGGAAAATTGCAGGCTCAGAAAGCAATTCTGAGGTGGTTTGGGCGAGTAAGGAGGAGGAGGGATGAGGATTATATTGGGCGGAGGATGTGGATATGGAGGCTACCCGGAAGGAGGAAATGAAGGGAGACCAAACGAGGAAGGTACATGGATTCATAAGGAAGACATGAAGCAGTAGGTTTCGATGCGGTAAAGCGCCCTGAAGGACCCGAGCTCGTTGGAGAAGATGATACGCTGTGGCCACCCCAAAATGGGGAGGCAGCTGAAAGAGAAAGAAAGAAGATTTATGTATCTCAATATAGTATATATTTTATATTATATAATATATATATATATATATATCTATTTTATTATATACACAAACATATTATATAATAAATATATATATATATATATATATATAATAATATATTTTATATTTATATATATTATATATATTTATATATATATGATATATATATTATTATATATACACTATGATTTATATATAATATATATATTATCATACATACATATATATATATATATTTATATTATATTTATCGATTTGTTTATATATATATAAATTATAATATATATTTATTTATTTATTTATTTATTTATTTATATTTTTATTTATGCATACAGTATATGCATAAAACCGTATATAACAAAACTCTACGGGAGTGTCTTTCCTTATTTGAGTTACTATATGGACGGCCAATTCCACCATGGAAAATGTCGATATTGTGTTTAATGATAATGTTCCGGAAAAAAGACACAGTTTCACCAGCTTTACTTAAGCAACATGCCCTTGTAACCATCAATGAGCATCTTGAAACTCTGAATAATGACTATGACTGCTACACTGATGGATTCTTACAATCTGGAAGCAAATCAGGATGTGCTTATGTTGCATATAAAAACTCATAGCCACATACTTTCATATCAAGGCTCAGGAGTAATATTCTGCGACTCGCAGAGTGCTCTCCTGGCTCTGAATACTCTTGAAAAGGTGCTGGAAATATCGTAAATGATGTAAGAATAAATGTACATCGCGCCAAGGAACGGGGCCAAGTTATAAATTTTGTGTGGATACCATCGCATGTTGTAATCGCTAAACATGATCATGCTGATCGCCTAGCAAGGGTAGTATGTGATAAGCAAATTGTAGACATAGACTTTGGCATACCCCTTGCTAGGATCTCACACATAATAAGAACCTCCAACAGGGAGGACTAGAATCTAGATAGTTTTGTCTTACTTCACGGTTAGACTATAGATGAATTTTCCGCAGCCTGTAAGTACTGCAAGTATATGGCGTTGCCGAATAGAATTATTTTTTTGTTTACAAGGGCCATTACCAAGAAAAGGATGGGGGTTGTTTTTGTAGATAATGCATTATTGTGAAGGGTAGATAGAGAACTACACTTGTACTTCTTGAAGTCTGAATTAACTACTGACATGAATAGCGTTTTTTTTTTTTTTTTTTTTTCTTTCTTTTTTTTTTTTTTTTTTTTCTTTTTTTTTTAATCATTTGAGACATGGTGATGTTTTGAGTTGTCTGTCTATATCCTTTTATAGGTCCTTGATTACCATTTCATTATATTAATAGTAATTATTAAATTGTTACTGACCATAACAATTATCATAGATATAACAATGATAAAAACATATGTAGTATAATATAACAATGATAATGATAACAATAATTAAAAAATGACAATAAAGATAAGGATAGAGATGATAATTGTATTTGGAATTATAATGTTACTGATAAGAACAATAATTATGGTAATAATTATGATATCAATAATGATGGTGATAAAAAGTATATTGAAAATAATGATGATGATGATAATGATAACAGCATTAAGAATGATGATAATAATGATCATAATAATAATAATGTTAATAACTATGACAATAATACTGATACTTATGATAATGATATAAATAACAATAACAATAATAACAAAAGGATAACAACAATGATAATGTAAATGACTCAACGAGCTTTGTTTAAATAAATGAATTAAGAAAATAGTATTTGGGAAAACTCGTACAAGTGAATCTTCCACACTCATAATCTTACTCTCGAGATGCCATATAAGTGACACTCAACACTCAACTTATTGCGACCAAGTTTTCCATCTAAATTTCTTGGATTACTTTTTTTCTTGTTTGACATTTAGACATTTTACAGTCGAGAGAGGCTTGAATATTTCTTCTTCTTATTTTTTTTTTTATCTCTCTGTCTCTCTCTCTCTTGTATTGGATTTTTGTTCTCCATTATCAATACTTCTATTTTGAGACGCTGACAGCGTACGTATATTCTCATGTGTT
>NW_028234420.1:30754812-30757312 GCF_977035675.1 Penaeus japonicus
GCAAGGGTTAAAGCTTACGTAACAAAAGTGGGGGCCTGACCGGGATATTTCTTTCTCATTTAAGAATTAATTTAAAGGAGTTTGAAATTTCATATAAAGGAGAAGCCAGAATTAAGATGACTTTTGATGTAACAGAGTTTGTGCAGTCACCATCAGTTGAAATAGTGGCTGAATTGCGTAAATGTGATTTGTTGAAAGTTGCGGAGTATTTCAGAATAAATGTAAGGACAGGCATGAGAAAGCACGAAATAAGAAATGAGGTTATTAAGTATATGGTGGAGAATGACCTGTTAGACATGTCTGCTTTAAATCACGTTGAAGAAGCAGGGAGTGTTTGGCATGAACATGCACATATGATTAGACTTAAAGAAATTGAGCTAGAGAATGAATTTAGAATGAGAGAATTAGAAATTCAGAGAGAACTTCGACTGAGAGAGTTAGAATTGAGGGGTTCGGTTCCATCGCCCAGTGTTCCCTTCAATGTTGCAAATAACGTAAAACTCGTCCCTCCATTTCAAGAAAGGGCCGTAGACAAATATTTTAGTTATTTTGAGAAAATAGCACTAAGCTCAGGATGGCCTAAGGAATATTGGACGGTGCTGCTTCAGTCTGTGTTGGTAGGTAAGGCTCAAGATATATATATGTGTATGCCTGTAGATGACTGTGGGGACTATGAGAAGGTTAAGAATGCTGTACTGAAAGGCTACGAGTTAGTGCCGGAAGCTTATAGATTGAAGTTCCGTAAGTTACGCAAATTCGATAGTCAGAATTATTTAGAATTTGCAAGAGAGAAAGCCGACTTATTTATACGTTGGTGCGAAAGTGAGGGAGTTTGTAAGAACTATGAGAATTTGTGTCAATTATTGCTTGTGGAAGAGTTCAAGAGATGTGTGCCTGAAAGAGTGAGAATCTATCTGAATGAAAACCGAGTGAAAGATTTAGACAGTGCAGCTCGTATGGCAGAGGATTTTTCTCTCATACATAAACCCGCTGCCACAGAAGGTCAGAGGAAAAATATTGTAAGTAGTAATATGCCACCACAACCGTATTCCCCGACAGGTAATGTAAATGAATGTAAGAAGGGCACTGCCAGTCCCAGCCAGAGTTCCAGTTATGATAAGAGAAGACCCATCAGGTGTTTTAATTGTAATCTTTTGGGTCATACTAAAAGTAATTGTTGGTTTTTGAAAGAAAAGAGGTCCAAGGATGTTCCAGCAGCTCTTGCCAGTGTTAGGGATTCAAATGTAAATTTGCGGATAAATGATATTCACTCTATAGGCAAAGTCAGGGCAGACTTCCAACCTTTTTGTTCAGAGGGTACTGTATCCAGGGTAGGTGAAGGGAACCGTAAACCTGTGGTTATTTTTAGAGATACAGGTTCATTAGTGTCTTTAATGTTAGAAGGTATATTACCTCTATCAGAAAAAACCTCTATTGGTGCCAGTGTTATATTGGCTGGGATTGAGTGTGGACAAATGAGTGTTCCTCTTCACCGTGTTCACTTAAAATGTGACTATATAGATATGGATATAACAGTCGGTGTAGTGCCCAAGTTTCCTATTGAAGGTGTTTCTTTTATTCTTGCAAATGATCTGGCAAAAGAAAAGGTACTTTGTAATATAAACAATCCTATTGTTCTGAGTACCCCAGACCTAGACTGCAGCAGTGAGCGGCCAGGTGAAGGGATGGATATGTTCCCGGCATGTGCGGTTACCAGAGCGATGAGGAGAGAGGCAGAAGTCAGTCGTGAGAACCAGAAGAATAGGCTGGGTAGTGTGGCCACTGTGAGTGAAAATCAAAGAAAAAGATCTCAGGTACGTGACGCTGTGGAGGAAGACTTGAGTATAGATCTAAAAGAGTTATTTTCTTATGAATCCGATAATAGTGAGGTTCCAGACGAGCTAAGTTCTTCTCCTGTGGACAGAAAGAATCTAATATATCAGCAAAAGGAGGACACGGAAATAAGTAAGATTGCTGAGTTAGCTCTGACGGAGGCTGAAATTTCGGATGTGTCTACGGGTTATTATATGAAGGATGGTATTTTAATGAGAAAATGGAGACCACCATATGTGTCGGCTGGGGATGATTGGCTCACGTTGCATCAGATTGTTATCCCGCAATCCTATAGGAAACAAATACTGACTTTAGCTCACGACTCGCCTATGGCAGGTCATCTTGGCATTAATAAGACTTGTAGTAGGATACAGAAATACTTTTACTGGCCGGGCATGAGGAAAGATGTGGTGCATTTTTGTAAGACGTGTCATCAGTGTCAGGTGGTTGGAAAACCAAACCAGAAAATCACTGCCGCCCCGTTGTATCCGATACCCGCAATGTCTGAACCATTTAGCAAGGTTATTGTAGATTGTGTAGGGCCTCTCCCTAAGACCAAGGCTGGTAATGCATATCTCCTGACAATAATGTGCCAGACGACTCGCTATCCGGAAGCGATTCCTCTTAGGAAAATCAGTGCTTCGGCAATTGTTAAGGCTTTAACAAA
>NW_028234420.1:30772312-30774812 GCF_977035675.1 Penaeus japonicus
TAATCTGAAAAGGATAAACTGAATATCATGTTGTCAATGAGATCAACGTAGTGTTGTTGTTTTTTTCTCTTAAGCAAGAATTTCTTATTTCTTAGTTCTTGCGTCTTAAGATGACAAAGACAGGGCTATTAGTTAGACTATTTACTTCGTTTATTACACTCTGTTTATTCTATTTTCCACTGTTACTGCATCTGTTATTCTCTGTTGATTCTCTCAGCTATTGTTATTGCTGTTATCCACTGCTGCGTCTGCTACTTTGTTAATTCTCTAATTCGCTCCTACTTCTATTTTTCACTTTTTCGTCTGTTATTCTCTGTTCCTTCTATCATTCACTGTTACCTTTGTTATTTACTGTTGCGTCTGGTATTCTCTGTTCAATCTCTCACTTAGTGGTATTTTTGTTATTTATTGTTACATCTGTTGTTTCTTCCACTCACTGTTAAATCTGTTATGTCTAGCGCTACCAGTCACACCTGTTACACGATCAGTTTTTTTTTTTTTTTTTCTAAATGATTTCTTTGATCCTTTGAAAATCGATACAAGTTTTTATCCCCATTATCATTGTTATCAATTAAAGATATCAACTGATACTCTCACTGTTATTATCATTATTATTACCATTACTATTATTGATATTGCTGTTGTTTTTCAAACTCATATCATTATTACCTTTACATTATCAATATCACTGCTATTATTGTCATATATATGTTTTCACTATGACTATAATCAACATCATTATCATCGACATTATAACCATCATGGGGAATAACGATGGTATTAGAATAATGGGTATATCATTACCATTACTTTAATTATCTCATTATTGCTATTATCATTGTTATCATGATCATTTATTGAATCATTTACATTCCCATTATCATCATTTGCATTATTATTGTTATTATGATCATTTCCATTATCATTATCACCATGAGTATTTGCATTATAATTCAAGTGCTCTTATTGAAGTCAAGTTGCTTTTATCATACTTGTACATGATATGTGTATTTCTATAATGCTTCTTCCTCTTACAGATTAAATCCCTCAAAATAGACTGCAGTATCATAACACATGAATCCTCTTGAGTTTTAATTATATTTTCCTTATTAATACTTGCTCACATTTCATCGTTCAGAATATTTCGTAATGGGATACATTAGTATTTCTTTCTCTGATGTGCTTATATGTCAACAGCCGTCTGGTGTCTGTAATGAATAACTAATTTGTTCTCAAGTACAGAGATGCAGAGGATTCTAATATCCCAGATAAGTAATGAGACATTCAGAAGAATTATTTCGTTTTGCTTTTGTTTTGTTTGTGGCTTGGTTGTGTTTATTTCATGTCTCTTACACTGTTTTTGTTGATTTTCTGGTTGACTTTTCAAAAATACACACTCCATCTTTTCATTCTCCTCTTTCCTTCCCCACTCCCCCCTGCCCCCAACTCCCTCGTATAGCCATTAAAAAAACCTACCCTCCCATACCACAATCACCCCTTTTCTCCTTTCTAACCCTACTTCCCCTCCCTTACCCTTCTCCACCTTTCCTCCTCATCTCATCCTTCTCCACCCTCTTCTTCCTGCTTCCCCCCTTCACCCCCTCTCGCCTCACCCCTTTCCTCTTGCCCCCACACCCCTCCCCCTAACCCCACACCCCTCCCCCTCTCTTGAGCGACAATCCGGGCAAGATGAGACCAATTAAAAGTTGACGTCCGTCCCTGTACACAGAAACCCGCGACTTGGAGTTCAATCTAACTTGGCCAAGGATCAGCGTCGTGTTGATGTGTCTTTGTGGAGTA
Organism: Penaeus japonicus; assembly: GCF_977035675.1. NCBI lineage: Eukaryota > Metazoa > Arthropoda > Malacostraca > Decapoda > Penaeidae > Penaeus > Penaeus japonicus. The sequence goes on from NW_028234420.1 coordinate 30,774,113, forward strand.
AGTTTGTCAACAAGACGCCCCTTATGAGAGGCCATAATCTTGGGTCGACAGCCACGCGTCTGGGTGTGTTCCCGAGGTTGTTGGAGGTTTCAGGAGGTGGGAGAGGAGGGAGGGGGGGGGAGATTGAGGGAGAGGAGGAGGAGGGGGGGTGAGATTGAGGGAGAGGAAAGGGTGATCATTTGGGGGGGAGGGGGGCTGTAAGAGATTGGAAGGGGGAGAAAGGGGAGATAAGAGGGAGGGATGAAGGGTTGAATTAAGAGAGAATTGGGAGGGGTGATTATGACAATTGCTGCTATATTGCTTCCGGTGCAGAGGTATGAGGAAGTGAGGGGGGAAAGGGGGTAAGATTGAGGGAGAGGAAAGGGTGAAATTGGGGGGGGGGGTCAGGAGGTGAGAGGGGGAGGAAAGGGGAGATTTAGGGAGGGGAAAGGGGGTAAGATTGAGAGAGAAGAAAGGGTAAAATTAGGAAAAGCCTTTAGGAAGTGGGGCGATAAGGGGCGAGGAAAGGTAAGATCGAGGTAGAGAAAAGGTTGAGACTGGGAGGAAGTTGTAGGAGGTGGAAGATAAAAAAAATGGGGGAGAGGAAGATGATGGGAGAGAAAAGGGTAAGATTGGGAGGAGGGATAAGGAAAGATGGAGGGATAAAATAAGGAGATAGGAACTAGCATGTAGAAGAAAGGGGAGATAGCAGTGAGGGAGA
>NW_028234420.1:30782312-30787312 GCF_977035675.1 Penaeus japonicus
ATTACTAGTAAAATTGTTAATCCTAAATGGGGAAAATATATCTGAGGCTGGTAGTAAACGCGTTCATTCTTGAATGTAATAATAATAATAGTTAAGATGATAATATTAACATTATGATGACCATGACGATGATAATGATAATAATGCCATCTACAACCGAAACAGCATATGAGTAAGAATAGAACAAAAATAATTACACAATAAAAAGAGAGAATACCAAACCAGGAGAAACGAGAAAAAAAGAAAAAAACAAATAAAGCCAAACCAAAAGCAACGGGAGATAAGAGGAACCTCCCTATCGAACTTGGAAACTGCGGATGTCTCAGATAATGTCGGAAACGTCGAGGCGAGTGATGTGCGACCCTGTTCTTTACGCTCCCGAGCCAGAATATCGCGTCAGAGAGAGTCGAGATTACGAGGTTGGCTAGAGATAAGACGATGGAGGATGGGGGGTCGGGGGTTGGGGGTTGGGGGGAGGGGGGTAGGAGGAGGGACGGGGAAGATAGGGAGAGGGAAAGGAGAGGGAGGTAGAGGGGAGATATTGGATGTGAAAGAGATAATGATGGAGGTGAATAGAGAGTTTGGGTAAGTAATGTATAATGGGGATATTGGTGTCTTTGGATGGAGATGTAGTTATGTGGGTATTTTATGTGGTAATTATGTGTAAGTGTGTACGTATCATTGCTATACATGTGTATTCATGATCATGCATAACATCTGGAAATCAATCAGAAAAAATCGCTTTACACAAGCAAGATAGAAAAAAAATAGGATTTCCGAATGTTATGGAAGCCAAAAAAAAAAAAAAAAAAAAAAATGTAAGTCTGCAGAAAAAAAAATGAAGGATAAGAAGAAAAATAGAGGCCTATGGACCTGAATTTACAGTATAACAGATATTGGATTCCGTACTGTCTATATTGCTCATTAACAAATACTACTATCTCTCTCTCTCTCTCTCTCTCTCTCTCTCTCTCTCTCTATTTATATATCTATATATATATATTATATATATATATATAAATATTTAGATATATCTATATATATTTATATTTATATTTTTCTATATCGTATGATATACTGTATTTTATATATATATATATACATATCCTCTTTTATATATTCATAGGACATATATATAGTATACACTTATATTTAGTTTATTTATATATATATATGTTATTCTTCTATATCTATATATATGTTTATATATGTATATAATATATATATATTTTATATTATGAATATATATATATATATCATACTTAGACATTTTATATCATATATATATATATATATATTATATTTATTATATATTCCTATACATACAGTATATATTATATATATTATATATATATATATATATATATATATATATAGTATAATATATTATATAACTATATATAATTATATATATATATATATAATATGATATATAAATCACAGAATATATATTTAAAAAAATATAATATATATATAATATATATATATATATATTAACTATATATATATATATATATTATATCATATATTATTATTATATATCTCTCATATAATCTATCACATGTATATATATATATCATGAAATATATATATATATATGTGTGATGGTGTGTGAGTGGTGTGTATGTGATGTGTGTGGTGGTGTGTGTGTGTTGTCTTTTATATCTAAATATATATCTATTGTATGTGTGTGTGTGTGTGAGTGTGTGTATGTGTGTTTGTGTGTGGGTGTGGGTGTGTGTTTGTTCTATATATATCGTACTATTATATCTAATATATATATATTATATATATATTTATATATATATAAATTCTTCATGGTTGTGTGTTTGTGTCTGCTGTGTGTGTGTATTATGTGTGGGTGTTTGTGTCTGTTTGTGTGTGTGTTTGTGGGTATATATATGTATATATTATACTATACTATTTTATATATATATATATAATATATTTTTATATATATAATTACTATATATGGGTGCCTGTGGTCGTGTGTGTGTGTGTGTGTGTGTGTGTGTGTGTGTGTGTGTGTGTGGTTGAGTGTAGTGCGCGGGCGCGGCAGAGAGAGAGTTAGAATCGAGAGTGATGTGTGTTGAGCTGGTGTGTTGTGTACATGAGTGTGTGCGCGCGCGCGCAGAGAGAGAGATAGAACGAGAGACAGAGAGAGAGAGAGAGAGAGAGAGAGAGAGAGAGAGAGAGAGAGAGAGAGAGAAAGAAAGAAAGAAAGAGAGAGAGGAGACACACAAACAAGTATATATGACAGATAGTCCGATGAAAATTAAAAAGTCAAGCAGACAGACCAACAGGCAGTCAAAAACGGAAGCAAATAGACGCGACAGGCGAATAAAGATTCCGGGTAAAGGAAACAGGACCTGCAAGCGCAATCATAATTTCATGAGCGTGTTCTTTTTAATGCAGCGATGATAACGAGACAAGTATACTCAGCAGATTAAAAGAGATAGATGAAGACAGGCAGAAGAGGTATCCAAGCACTAGCAGGTAATGGTTATAATCAGAGTTAATTATCTTTCACAGGCCAGGTAAACAAGGTCGTCGCGAGCTTGCAGGTCGTTGTCAGAATTACAAGGGCTGAGATCCGAAGGCTGTTTCACCGTGCACTGTGTTTGTTTACACGTGCCTCGCAGCGTGTCTTTGTGAGTTGGTAACATAAACACGTGTATGTATTTGTTCGTGCGCTGGGGATGTTTACGTTAATTGGTCCTCTTTGAGTGACTAGAAGGAGCATGAGGGAAGAAGGGTTAAGGAGAGGGAAAGATACAAGGCGCTGGTTTAGAATCTCATGTATAATGAAATGTTATTATAAGTTAAAAATGGCGTTTTCAGACCGTAGACTTTATTTTCCACAGTCTTTCTCAATCTCTCTCTCTCTCTCTCTCCCTCTCTTTCTCTCTCTCTCTCTCTCTCTCTCTATATATATATATATATATATATATATATATATAAATAATTTAAAATTTATATATATATATATATATATATATATATATATATATATATATATATATATATATATATATATAATTATACATAAGTGTGTGAGGTGTGTGTGTGTGAGTGTATATATGTGTGTTGTGTGTGTGTGTGTGTGTGAGTGAGTTTTCGTGTTTTGTGTGTGTATACGTATATTATATATCTATAGAAAATAATTATATATCTATATATTCTATATATATATAATATATATGCATATATATATATACACATAATATATATACTTTATGGAAAGTATTACATATATATAAATGTGTGTACGTAACTATATGTGTATATATGTGAGCGTATATCTACAGATATATATATATATATACATACCACAAAACAGAATAAAATCAGGAATAAAGTGAGCAAGAATTCCAGGCATTCGCGCCTCCTCGAAAGCAAAATAAGCCTAACATTTACTTAAGTACACAAATGCACGATAAAGTTAGACGAATGTTGCTAGACTTAACTCACAGCCACTTTAGAGCCCATTTGCTGGTTGCCGAAGTCTTGCATTTAAGTTGAGAAATTGTTGCATCCTTGAGAGAGGGTCCGACCATTGAATAAGAGAGAGAACTAGAGAAAAAAAGTGAATAGGGAGAGAAGGTGGGCGGGGAGTGGGTGAGTGAGAGGATTAGAGAGGAGGGAGAGAGAAAGATGCAGAGAGAATGTTGGATATATTCTACGACCACGAAAATGGAAATATCTCAATAACGTGAACTAAAAGAAAAGAGATAAAATGAAGCGAAAGATAAGAAGAGGAGAGAATGAGAGACAAGACCAGAAAAAAAGAAAAGAAAACAAAGATAAAATCACAGCGATAATCCGGAATAGCAAAAACAACACGTTTCCTTCCCTCCCCGAAAACAAAGTGAATAAAACAAATGGATAAAGCGAAGGACAACAATAATTCAGGACAACAGCAACTGTAATATAAGAGAGAGAGAGAAAAAAAAAAACGGGAAAAAAAAGTTTGTTGTACGAATCGCTTTCATGCTTGACTTAGTTCCATAATTAACCAAGCTGCTTTTGCACGCCGGCTTGTGTGCGAGGACCTTCTTACAAGACAACAAACTTTAATTACCTCAACTAAGAGTTTCCGAGAGGTTAACAGCCGTTTATCTCCTTCTTCTCCTCCTCTTCTTCCTCCTCTTCCTCCTCCTCCTTTCTCCTCTAGCCCTCTCCACCTCTCGCTCCTCCTGTTCTATCTTTTGTTTTCTTCTCTTCTTCTTCCTCTTCCTCTTCCTCCTCCTCCTCCTCTTCCTCCTCCTCCTCCTCCTCCTTTCTCCTCTAGCCCTCTCCACCTCTCGCTCCTCCTGTTCTTTCTTTTGTTTTCTTCTCTTCTTCTTCCTCTTTCTCTTCCTCCTTCATCTTCTCTTTGCCTTTCTCATACATATTTATCTTCCTGGTGTGTCCAACGCTAATGGGAAAGATATTTGAAAGCTGATGTCAGTTTGTTATTCATTTTTTTCTTCAGATTTTGTTTACTCTACAACCTTTTGTATACTTAATAGACTATCTGTTTATCTGTCTATCGTTTTATGCAAGGATCAGCTTGCATATTTTGATCCTTAACTATTTCCGATCATGATTATCTCTATATGGTAAACAAGCAAACGTTAGTCTGTCTGTCTATCAGTATATACATCAGTCTGTCTATTAATCGATATATCTGCCCACCCATCGATCAGACTTTTTATTAATCTGTCTAACTATCATTGTTTTCTATCGAACCATCTAACCATCATTGTCTACCTACCTATCAATCTATTAGTCTGTCTGTCTATCGATATATAAAGCTATTAGTTTGTATATTCATGAATTTCTTTTTCTTTTCTTTACACAATCATACTCGTATTGACATCCAGAATAGAAGTTTCACTTGTTTTGCTTAAGATGATACAAAATTAAGATATAACAGTCTAAAACAAGATAGAGGATTTACTAACAAGCATGTGACTTGTAAGTAAAAACTGCCGAAGATAATAGGAAAACTTAAGAAG
>NW_028234420.1:30797312-30802312 GCF_977035675.1 Penaeus japonicus
TGATGTGGCATCCAATAAATTTAGATTGACAGCATTTTGTGTCCTATCATTTAGAATAAATAAGTCAAGAAGAGGAGGGGAAAAGGTACACGATTTGTTTATAATGATGGAGATCGTCTTCCTGGCATTGAACCGCGTACCCAATACATGACACCAAACATCAATTTTGCAGAGATCAATGTTCATTGAAGCAGCTTCTATGGCTCCATTTTGAGAGGATATAAGAGCATACAATGTAGTATCGTCTGCGAGGGAAATTAAGTTATTTTTCCAGATCGTTGCCCATGCCAGATTAAAAATTATAAAAATTATAAAAAATGTGAAGATTCTAAGACGCAAATCTGGAGAACACCATAATAATAACAACGATCTATGCAAATACATTGGACACGGTCAGATGAATATATATATATATATATATATATATATATATATATATATATATATAATATATATATATACACGTATATATATATATATATATAATATATATATATATATATATATATATATATATATATATAATACGTATATATATATATATATATATATATATATATATATATATCTATATATATATATATATATATAATATATACATATATATATGTATATATATATATATATATATATATATAATATATATATATATATATATATGTATATATATATGTATATATATATATCGTTTCCAAGGGATTAGAGAATATACAGGAGGGCCTCATGATCAATACGATCAAAAGAAGCAATGAAGTCAACAGCACAAGACTCCTGCCCTGCATCTAATATAGCCTGCAAGTCCTGCAAATTGCAGATAAGGCTTCACAAGTTCAAACGCCTTATGAAAACCAAACTGCGAAATGGCAATAAGAAGAAGGAAGTCGAACCAGTAGTCGGTGAAAAATCATTGATAGAATCATCGTTATGGATATAGACTGATATTCTAATGATAAAGCAGAAACAGTGAGAAGGGCAACTACCAGACTTCAGGAGTCCCCTAAACACAACAGCCAATTTAAGAGCCAGTTGGTAAGCCATTGTAAAGAAGCCATCAGGATCAGTGCCACTGTATGAAGCCAAATACAACAAATATCCCTTTAGCTCAATGGAAACCCGCAAGCATCCTAGTTTTCTTATCTTGTTCATTATTTGCAGAACCAACAGCATCACGAAGAAGAGGCATGGCAGATTCAATACGAAACAAAAACAATTATAATGGAGGCTACCACTTATATGACTGACTGGCACCATCAAGAACCTCTCGTAGATGCGTATCATAATGAGCCACTGGAACATCATAAACACTTCGGGCAACTACTCTGAGTCTGGTTCGATTACGAGACCAAGTGATATTCTCTCTACTTCTCATTAAGAACAATCCTACAATCAGCGTTAATCCATGACTTCTCCCTCTCTCTGACTTGATACTTCTGGAGAGCACTCTGTTGTCAATAATCTTTAAAAGTCAAATGATCAAACTTGAGATAGGATCCTCAGAAAGAAAACGTGGTGTTCCAATGAATATTGACAATGTCATGATAAAAATTGTCCCAGTTGACACGAGACGGGATAGTGCCATTTTAGGAACTTTTAAATCAAGTTTGATTTTACGTGGAATTACGGAAGTACCACTTACTGCAAAAACAGAGGCCTTAGGGACATCTAGCCAAACAGCCACCGTTAATACGAGTTGGCTTATTCATTTGTTAACAAATTACAAATAGTAATCGGCACTACCATCTGCATTTGTTGGTCATACAGAGTTAATCCACTGACGGTGATGTATATTAAAATCACCAATGAAAGGTGATGATTTAACATTAATTATCTAAATAGATGCCCTTGCTCTAGGCAAACAATGATAAATACCATCACCCAATCAAACGTTTCCATGAATAACAAAGATATAAAAAAATATTAATTTGCTGGGAAGGTTCATCAACTTTGACCTATGACACTTACTGATGAAGTCTGAATCATAATTTGCAATAAAACCAGATCTTATGTAGAGACTGTTTCCCTGTACACTTCTCCTACTCTAAACATGTGTTCAGGACAGAATAAAATGCTGTCTTTGTATGAGGCATGAAATCCACATATGTTTGAATAAAGGATACGACAAAAGATGAAATCCACATATGTTTGAATAAAGGATACGACCAAAGATATAATACTGCGTAACTGGTCCGAAATTAGATTCAAACTCATCAGACAAAAGGACAGGTGCAAAGATAAAGAAATTGAAAAAAAAAAAAATCTCATAAAAAGAGTGTAAACCAGACTGAGGTAAAAGGTCAACCTGCAGGTGCAGTCTCACGAGGCAAGGCTAAATGAAATTACAACCCATCATTCACAAGACAATGGGTTCTGACAATCATGATGGCTGAAAACCAAGGTTCCTTCTGCCACTAATCCCCTCCTAGCCTTGTCAGTCACACCGTAGGTTTAGAAGGACCAAGAGTAAGGCCAGTTATGTCACAGGGTGAAAGAAAGTGGAAATATTGTGCAAGACTAAACTTATAACTTTTCAACAATATCTAAAACCCACAATCCAAACAACGGAAAAAGAACAAGAAGTATGCAAGAGAAAATGAAACAAATAAACTACGGAAGAGGAGAATAAGGACGCTCACTCCTGCCTTTGCAGAAACAGCACATCACCGTATAGACAGATAAATAAAACAGATTCTGACGAGAGCTTAAATGTTAGTCAGAGCGAGGTCATTACTAATTAATGGGCTAAAAAGTTGAAAGAGTGCGAGTAGCTGAAAAGTTAGGCTTTTTAACTTTTAGATATTGTATACTTAAACAGTTTGTGTTTCTAGTTTGTATGTGATTGAGTGCATATATACATGTAGGGAGGCGTGTGTGTTTGTGTTTGTGTGTGTGTGTGTGTGTGTGTGTGTGTGTATCTGTGTGTGTGTTTGTGTATGTGTGTGTGTTTGTGTATGTGTGTGTGTGTGTCTGTGTGTGTTTGTGTATGTGTGTGTGTGATTGTGTCTCTGTGTGTGTGTGTGATTGTGTCTATGCCTGTGTATGCGTTTGTGTGTATATATGTATGCGATTTTGCTCCAAAATGTGTCCAGATGCATATACATATCTCCATCTGTATGTGTCCGAATACACGTACGACGTACGTGAGCGAATGTAAGTACGCGTATGTGACCGAAGAAACCAAATCTGATAAGAGATTTAAAGAGATATTGAATTCTCATTGAGGATTCCACCTCCAGCCATTTATATATTGGATCGTGAAATAATTCGACAATTGCAGAGTTATATATAGAACATTGAACATTATGCGATATCATTCTCTTTAGTTATCGAGAAGAGGAAGAAGGGGAGAGAACGAAAAAAAAAAGACATGAAGAAGTATGTTGGAAGAAAAAAAAGGTATACGAGGAACTGTAATCATATTGACATGAACGAAGCAAATGCAAAATAGATAGATATGTTATTGGCATAGATATTAACTGAGGGTAATAACTGTTCTCGGTATGAGACGTGATAATAAATGCAGAAGGAACAGATAATAATGCTGTTATTAAGGTTCTCATTATATTTGCTAATTGTCATATGCTACGATTGCTACTGTTGCAATGATTGCAATAATAACAACAAGAATGGGAGTGATGATATAGGAATGATGATAATCATGTAATGACAAAAATACTGAAGTAACACAGAAAAAATTAGGTAATAGTTAAGACTAACATAATAATTACGATGATGATAATGATAATGATGATATTATATAAGATGATGATTATAATAACGGCAATAATACCCATATATGTAATACTGATGATTGCGATGATAATGATGATAATGAAAACAAAAGTGATAATGATAATAATGAAAGTGATAAGAATGACAACGATAACAAGGACAATAACAGCTATAATAATGATAATAAAAATGAAAATACTGATTATGATAATGATTATAATAATAATGAAAATGATGATGTTAATGATTGGAATAATAAGAATAATCATAATCATGATAATGATTATGATTATGATAAAAGTAACAATGATAATTTTAGCTAAAGTAATAACAATAATGATAACAATAATGAAAATAATGATAACAATGATAATGATGATGATAATAACAGTAATGATAATAAAAATGAAAATGATAATGATAAAGGCAATAATGATGACAATAAGAATGGTAATGATAATGATAATGCCAATGCTAATAATTAGGGTGAGAATGATAAGAATAAGCATAACAATAATAATAGTAGTAATGATAATAGTGATAATGATGATAATAAAAATAATAAATGATGACAATGATTATAATGACCAAAGTAATTATCAATATGATAATCATAGTAGTAATAATGGTAATAATAATGATACTGCTAATGATAACAATGATAATATCCATAATAGTAACTTAATGATAATGAAAATGGTAATATGACAAATGATGGCAAAAATAATAGTAATGGTGATAATGACACTGATAATAATCATGATAAAGTTAGCAATCATAAAAATGACAATAATAATAATAATGATAATAATGATAATAATAATTATTCAGTTTAACGTTTGTTATGAAAAAAATTAACAACAATTATAATAGTGATAATGATGATGATAATGTAAATGACAATAATACAGATAATGATAACATAACAAAATGATAATGAAAACAATAATAGAAATAGAAATAAAAAATAATGAAAATAACAATAATGATAATGACAATAGTTATTGTAATAATTTTAATGATGATAGTATTGACAATGATAGGGATAAGGATTATGAAGATAATAATGATAATGAAGTTGATAATGATGATGAAAACAAAATGATAATGGGAATTATAATAACATTAATAATGATAGTGGTAATGATAATGATAATAACAATCTGTGTAATAATGATTATGATACAAATATTAATGAAAAAGTAATAATAATAATAAGGATAATATTGATAACAATTAAAATAATAATAATAATGATATCAAAAAGAGAG
>NW_028234420.1:30819812-30822312 GCF_977035675.1 Penaeus japonicus
CTATGATAGTTATGATAATGATATTAAGAATGGTAGTAATAATGATAATGATATTGATGATGATGATGATGATAGTGATGATGATACTGATGATAAGATGATGATTATGATAATAATGATGATGATAATGACAAAGATACAGATGATGATAATGGTAATGTAAGTGAATATGATAATAGTAATGATAATGATGACGACAATGATGATAATACCATTAATAATGATATTGATAATAGTAAGAAGGAAAAATAAATAAATAGAGAAATGGTGGAGAGAGAGAGAGAGAGAGAGAGAGAGAGAGAGAGAGAGAGAGAGAGAGAGAGAGAGAGAGAGAGAGAGAGAGAGAGAGAGAGACAGAGAGAGAGAGAGAACTCTTATGAATTTGGAATTGAAAATAAACAACTAGAAAGAAAAGGCGGTGAAGGAAAAGAACAAAAAAATAAGAAATCAAGATAGCTTAAGGAAATAGAGAAGAACAATAAAAACATAACAGAAAAAAAATCACAGGTGTAATGAAAAATGAGATATTGATAAGCGAATAAGATAGAGAGATAGGAGTCGGAGAAGTTATAGGAGAGGAGGGGAGAGGGATAAGTAAACGAAGGGGAGGGAGGGGATTTGATAAGATATAGAGGTGGAGGAGAAACGGTAATGAGAGAGAGGGGTAGGGGAGGAAATTATCAAGTATAAGAGAGAGGGCTGGTAGCATGATAGGGGAAAAATATGTGAAAGGAGGGGTGATAGAAGTAAAGGAGAGGGGAAGATAAGAAAAAAGGAAAGAAGTGATTGGAGATCCAAATGAGAGAGAGAGATTTGAGAGAGAGAGGAGAATTGATTGATAGGAAGTGAAGAGGTGATAGGAGATATAAGAGAGTGAGAGTGGAGAAGGGGGGGGGGTGATAGGACAGAAGAAGTGTAGGGGTGACAGGAGATATATATATATATAAAAAAAGTGGAAGAGTGGGGGCATTTGATAGGATAAAAGAGGAAGTGATGAGGTAATAGGAGATTAAGAGGGAGAGGAGGGAGTTGATAGGACAGAGGAAGTGAAGAAGTGATAGGAAATATAGAAAAGAGAAAGAGCAGGATTGGGGGTATTTGTTAGGATAGAAGAAGAAGTGAAGAGGTGGTAGGAGATGTAAGAGAGAGACAGAGGAGGAAGGGGGGGGGGGAGGTGATAGGACAGGAGAAGTGTAGAGGTGATAGGAGATATAAAAGAGAAAAAGAAGAGGAGTGAGGGGAGGGGGATTTGATAGGATGGAAGAGGAAGTGAAAAGGTGATAGGAGAGGAATATAGAGGGGGAGAAGAGAAGATGATAGGAGGGGAAGAACAAGGGAAGGTGATAGAACAAAAGCCACACAGTGATTGAGAGGAGGCTATCCGACGCCCTTAACCTTCTCTCTGGTTACTACAAAAAATGGTCCTTAAATCCCAATCCTGGAAAGACCAAGGTGTGTAGTTTCCATCTCAACAACCGAATGGCCAAAAGCACCTTGAAGATCCAATGGGAAGGAAAACAGCTGGAAAACACACCAACACCAGTGTATTTAGGCGTCACATTGGATCGAACCCTGTCCTTTAAGGCCCATGTTGAAAAAGTCCGCAAAAAAATGTCCCCAAGATGCAACTTGATTAGCTTGCTAGCTAACTCAAGTTGGGGAGCGGACCCACAGACACTTCGCACAACATCGCTGGCGTTATGCTATTCCACGGCCGAGTACTGCGCTGCTGTCTGGTGCCGCTCTGCACATGCCCACCGTGTGAACGCTGAATTAATTAGAGCGTGCCGAACAATAACTGGGAATCTTAAGACCACCCCTTTACCGGCACTCTACAGATTAAGTGGTATATCCCCACCAGAAGTGCGACGGGAGACTATAGCATGTACAGAGCGTTCTAAACAACTAAGCGACACAAGGCACCCTCTATACAACCATCAAGAAGTTGCAAAACGCTTAAAATCACGTAGGAGTTTCACAACAGTGGCTGGTCTCCCTAATATACCTCCACAATCATATAGGATATCAAAGTGGAATGAAATAGATCCACATACTACAAATGTAGCACTGCCAGACCCAAGCGAGTGCCTACCACCTGGCACAGAGTTGCCCCGCGTGCAATGGGTAACACTCAATAGAGCTAGGGCAAAAGTGGCTAGAACTGGGGATAATATGGTAAAATGGGGGCATTCAGTCAACCCAGAATGCCCTTGTGGAGCCGAGATTCAAACAATGGAGCACATTATGTCATCATGCTCATTGAGTCCAACTTGTACTGACAATGACCTGAAGGTCGTCAATGACACTACCCGATGTTGGCTTGAGAGATGGAGCGGCAAGATATGATGATGATAGAACAAAACAGCAGCGAGAAGGGAAAAGACAGAAAGAGAGAGGAGATATGATAAAAAGACAAGGAGAAGAGGAGGAAGGAGGAAGGAAGGTAATAAGAAGAGCGAGGGTGTTGATAGGAGGGGAAAAGGGGGGGGGGAGAGAACTT
>NW_028234420.1:30834812-30836983 GCF_977035675.1 Penaeus japonicus
AATCTGTGTTGTTTGCTGTTGGACACTAATGTTTTAACCATTTCCCATGTTTTATCTGACTCGTTTTTGAATTCAGTGAACTTTCATCTGAATTCATTTGTTTTTGGAGATTGAAATAATGATTGGATGATCCTGTCATTATTTGCCTACCGTCACATACAAATGATGATAATTCTGATATAGATTATCAACATTCGTTTTTCTCTCCCGCTTTCTGTCTGTCCATTATTTCAGAAACATTCACACATAAAAATATAAAAACACAAACTTTTTTTTTCTTCGTTAGTGAATTTCACAACAACCTAAAATATGATTAATCGTTAACTTTTATTTCTGTCCTTTCTCTTCTTTTAAGTTGTCAATATTATCCATATTATCATTCTTCTTATCATGATTATAATCATTATTAGTATTATCCTTATTATCAATCTTCTTATTATGATTATAACTATTTTTAGTATTAGTATCAACATATGCATTAGTATCATTATGATTATCATTATCAGTGTTGTTATTGTAATTATAATTTACATTATCATATCATTACTATCACTATTACAATTACCATTATCACCATTATCATAAATTTTATCTTCAATATCATGATCACTATTTTCATTATGCTTATTTATAGGATAAGTACACACACAAAAACAATTCATTCTAAGATTTTCAAAACTGGAACTAAACAAACTGAGCACAGTTGAGTGGTACGAAAACGAATCCTAGTGAAACGCTAACGATCCACACTGAAAAATGATACTGGAGATTCTAACAAAGCGGTAGAGATAGAAAAAGTGAACGAAAACAAGAAAATGATAACCTATGATGATATGAATGCATTAATATATATAAATATATATATATGTGTGTGGAACGTAATAAGGAAACATTGAAAATAAGTTAATAAATATTAAAAATAAATTAGTAAATAAGAATAGAAACGGGAATAGAGGAAGTGAAAGAAGAATAAGCAAAGGACAAAGTTAGAAGCCTGATTAGAGAGAGAAAAAAAAAGATAAACAGAGAAAATAGAGAAGAAACATGAAAAAGGAAACACACGAGAAGAGAAATCATCTAAAAAAAAAAAAAAAAAAAAAAAAAAATCTAAATAGAATGAAACAGAATGACATCCAGAGTGAAGAAGGGTGGCAGAAGCACCCTATATAAGGAGAAGTACCCTATATAATGAGAACCGAAACTCCTTCACTTTGAAATAGGCCTATTCACGAGTATACCTGGAGGGGAAATGTCAAAGTTACGTGTAAAGATGGAAGGCAAAGAGCTGAGGGGAGATGAGGGGATGACGAGAGAAACATGTAGGGGGAAGAGGGAAGAGAGGGAGTGAGAAGAGGGAGAGTGGAGAGGAAACTGGATAAAAGGAAAATCGAACTGATGATGAAAAGAGGAGAGGCAAGTTAAACACACCTTCGTCAACTTAATTAAAGTGAGACAAGAGAAGTCAAAAGAGAAAAATTGAAAAAAAAATCACATAATCAAGAATTAAAAAAAAAAAAAAAAAAAATATATAATACAAAAAGTAGATGGGTACGCAAAAACACACATGTAAGAAAACATTAAAAAAAAAAATTCTTATGACAACCGAGCTCAGGTGGTTCGTCCAGAAGGAAGCGACGACCTCGTCTGTTTTCCAAGACGGCTTTTCGGAGCGTGAAATTATTGCAGGTGGAATAAACATGATTATGCTCACGTGCTCCCGTTTGCATATTTCTTCGTCTCATTCCTTCTTTGGTCTTATTCCTTCTTCGTCTTCTTCCTTATTCTTATTCTTCCCTCTTCAACTTGTTTCTTTGTCTTCTTCTTACTTAATCTTCTTTCTTCTTCGTCTTCTTTTAGATATAGAGAGAGTGTGTGTGTGTGTGAGCGATAGAGAGATAAAGAGAGAGAGAGAGAGAGAGAGAGAGAGAGAGAGAGAGAGAGAGAGAGAGAGAGAGAGAGAGAGAGAGAGAGAGAGAGAGAGAGAGAGAGAGAGAGAGAGAGAGAGAGAGAGAGAGAGAGAGAGAAAGACAGAGAAAGACAGAGAGAGAAAGAGAGGAGACAGAGAGAGAGACAGAGATAGAGAGAGGGTGAGAGAAAGAGAGAGAGGAAGAGTGAAAGAGAGAGAGAGAGAGAGAGAGAGAGAGAGAAAGAGAGAGAAAGAGAAAGAAAGA